>NC_051222.1:7167135-7467135 GCF_015220715.1 Pygocentrus nattereri | reverse complement strand
TTTCTCCCACGTTCGCTCGCCTGCATTCTGTGGCTCGCTCTCTCTCGCTCTTTCACTCTCTCTCTCTCTCTAGCTTTCACATTCTCAGCTCAGTGGAGTGTCAAAATAGAGGATAATCTATTCTGTGTCATCCATCCATCCACTGTACCATGCCTGGCTACTAGGGACACCTTTCCTGGCTGGTTCTCTGCAAAAGAAAGATCTGTTCTGTTCCACCTCTCCAATTCAAATAAGCATTTCTCACAAAAAAAACATTTAAATTCAAAGAATTACAATACACTGAATGTTTACCATTTACCAGATGGAAGCAACGTGACACAGCATTTTAAAAACATCCTGCAATGTAGCTATCTGATGAGGGCTTCCCCTGAGAGCAAAGCAAGTTATTTCCTTTGCTGGCAGAATAAGCCAAATAAGCTATGGACTAAACATAAGTGGGTTCTATGCATGTAAAACGTGGCTTTAAGGCACAAGAAAATGACCAAGTCTCACACTGGAATTCACACATCTACAACTTTAGGATAATAATATTTGTCTCAAAGTAAGGCTCAATCCCATTTCACCCCTCGCCCCTACCACCCAGCCCTGTTTTTTGTGTTCATGCTTAGGGGTAGGGTGTCCTGATTTTTGTTGAGATAGAGGTGTAGGACGACCTGCTGGGGCTACATGACCATCCAAATGAGGTTTTCAGAGATACTCCAAACAGAGAGTTCTGAGAAACAAAGAAAAACCGTCAAGATGGCTGTGCAAGCGACCAAAGAAACCCACAAATTAAAAATTACGATAACCACTGGTATCAAGATTGAATCCAGATTGATGCTGGGTAGTATGGACAGTTAAAAACCACATGAAATCAGATTTTTTCAAATCAGATCCAAACCACATTTGGAGGTGGTTTGAAAAGCGATTCTTGACTGATTCCCCTCCCCGCCTGCAGAGGTCACTCTCTCCTGAGTTTCAATGGCGGAAGCTTGTTTTCTTATTACTCTGTATATATAGCTTGTATTTTGACTGAAGTCACTGCAAAGTCTTGCCAGATCTTACCTTGCAATTCTAAGGCCCAAGCCCATTTCACTCCTTGCCCCTACCACTTAGCCCTTCACCCTCTGTTTTGCACTTTCATGTCTAGGGTTAGGGTGTCCCAATTTTTCAAGAGATAGAGGGGTAGGGCGAAGTGTTAGGGCTACACGGCCCTCCAAACTGAGGTTTTTCAGAGACAAAAGTCCAAACAGAGGGTTATAAGAAAAAAAGAAAAACCAGCAAGATGGCTGAACAAGAAACCAAAGAAACCCACAAATGTGAGAATTTTCTCACTTAAAAATTTACAGCAACCACTGTTTTATCTTAGTTTAGTGTTGTTTCAGTGTATTTTGCTCGTTTTCTTCATAACAAGCATAATAAATCACTAATAGCATGCCAATGTCTCGGTAGCTAGCTAGCTAATTTTCCCATTCCACCTTAAATAGTCCAGCTGCTCTGACACCTGAAGCTCCAGAATGTAACTGCTGCGCCATTTAAGGTGGAAACAGGAAAATTTGAACAAGAAGCTGGAGAATATCTGACTTCAGCTTCACATCACTGAAGAATTAGGGGTGGGCGATGATAAATAATTCCTCTGCTGTCGCTGCAGACTGGCTGGGTCGCCTACAGAGCGGCGCTAGTACCATTTCAACCACTACCCCTTGTAAAACAAAGGGTAAGAATAAGGAATGGGATTGGCACAAGCGCCCTCAGCCTTTTCCATCTCAAAGCCCACCTATTTATGACTAGACAGAATGAAGGCTCACAGAAACTTATTTTGCTTAATAACTTCAATTTTGGGCAATTTTCACAGCGACGTTAGAGTGCCGCAGTATGCAGCATGTGTCATTGAACATCAAATACAAACAGATTAGGCATGTTTTATACCACAAACCAGGCGGTCCAGTGTTTCTGCATTTTTTACAATTCTTTTATGCAAGTGGACGACGACTAAAATGAATGACTGTTTCCAGAGTTTGTATTAATATTGTTTACTGTTTGTCAACAATTTAAATTACATTGTTATTATTGAGCCAATTATTTTTTCCATTGATTTCTATTACAATGTGCCATTGATGATCCACTTCAAACCACTTGCTCCCCTCTTCAATATTGGCCTGAGGACCATAAGAGGGTGCTTCAAAGTCCACTTATGGTCTGTAGACCAATTCTTAGGAAATCTTGTCTTAGACTGCAAAATGTACACCATGCTGTATGTTAAAGAATTGGTTTGGCAATGTATTTAATGTTCCACCTACCCCAGATGCAGTTAAACAACCAAGGCACACATTAGAATTTAATAGTTTGCTGGGGACAGTAAGTCATACTGTGCTCAAAACCACATCAACAAGTCTGTGCAACTTCACTGAAGACCTACATATGGTCTGAGTGGATTAAGAGAAGTTTTGGGGGTGTATTTACTTAAAAAACTGGGTGATTATTGACTTTTAGCCTTCTAGCTCCGGCGCAAAACTAAAGAAGCAAAATTTGGACACTAGACATGTCTTGGCTGATCAACTACATCTTGGGTAACTGTGCAAATCTAATTTTGCCCAAACCATTCATTTAATATGAAACTATTACCTCACCTGCCTGGAAGAAAAACTACCCAAATGATACATGTCCCAATTAGAAATGTGGATTCTGACTAATTTTAACATTTGAGTATCTGTAAGAGTGAAAGAATGGATGAATGCAGGGCTGTTGGCTAACATTTTAGCAGGCTAAAAACTAATTTACAGCACATAGAGAAATACATTGGAAATGATATGCCTCATTATTCAAAAACAGCCAAGGAAATCTGTCATTTTTTTGTATCAGATGAGTAATAGAGGCTCTCTTCAGATGAGCAAATGAGCTAATGCTAACACTAAAGCTAACTGGAACAACACTGAATGCTGATGAGGACTCATCCTCTTCTACACGAGGTCTTTCCTTCTCAGTGGACGACTTGCCAACATTGTATTTTTGTCAGACAAATATATTTAGTGTTTCTGGACCCAGCTAGCATCAGCTAGAGTAGATACCCTAGTTAGTAAAAAAAGATTCATAACTGCTTTTAGATTTTCTTTGACTTCTCGTGATGAAACATGAAAAATACCCAAACAATGATTTCAGTATTCGAACCTTGAACAATTAGGCAAGCAGTCAACTAGCCATCCACAGCCCTAGTTTCAATACAATCAAAGCTGGCAACAGATCTGAGCCTGTATCAGTACAGCTTGCTGCTTATGTGCCAGCTCAAATGGCCTAGAGGCGTTTATAAAAGTAAAAGGAAGAGGAATTATTTAGCCCAAAATCATACAATCTGAAAGCCTGAATTTGTTACCTAATATATGGGGTCAGTGTATTTGTATCATGCATGCCTCTTTGGTTCGACCCCTCAACAGTGCCCCTTCATCACTGGCCTGGTATTTTCTACAGTACATCAAAAATGAAATCCCCCTCATAACTCACCAATGTGGTACAGTCCAATCCAGTCCGTAGCATCCACTTCCTCCTTGATGTCCCAGGAGATGACGAGATTCTGGCCTCGGCCTAGAGTAAACTGGTACGTTGAGGCAGTCAGGGAGGAGCGGCTGTCTGACGTGACCAGGTCCGTGTCACTGTTGGCCCGCTGAAGACCCATCGTTTCTGGAGCACCCCCTCTGGAAGCCCCCGTGCCGCTGCTGCCGCCCTGTGCTGACAGGCTGCGGAGGTTTTCTGGTCCCAGCGTGTAGCGCATGTGTGGACTGCGCCTCCGCACCACCAGCAAGTGCTCCCGGGCAGTAGTGGTGGTGCCGGTGGCCATGGTGACGTGAGGGGAGGGATGGGGGCCGTGGTGAGGGGAGGGGCTGGGGTGGTGAGGTGGGGGAGGGTGGGGGCGGGTACGGGGAGGGAGGACAGCTGTGGCCAGGGAGGGGCGAATGGTGGAGGTCGGATGTACGGGGTACAAAGAAAAGAAGGCCAAAAGGCCTGAACACGGGAGAGGATGTGCAGGGTAATTGGAACCCAACAATTCAACAGTGGGGGCCACCTCCTCCACAACAACAGACGGTGTGGATCATCTAAAAAAACAAGTTTAAGGGCCTCAAAGAAGGCACCAAGATTGCTCCTCGTTATGTTCAACCTCACAGCACTTGAAAGAAAACATTCAATCCAAGGAAGACGGGAGAACGTGGCCTACTGGACCCCCATTCAGGGGGCCTGAAGCTGATGCCTGTCAAAGTTCTCCAAGTTCAGCCATATTCAGGAGCTCCAGGAGACCTCAACACCAAAAGATGCCAAGAAGAACCTTAGGAACATCCCTTGGGATTTATTGTTCTGCAGGAATGACCAAATGTTCCACAGTCATATATCGGTCTTTCGCAGTCATTATTCAATCTTTTGATTCAGGAAAGGCAGTGAGGTGTTTAGGAATTAGCCAAGGTGATGGAAGATGAAGGTCTCATTCTTTGATCACCCACATGTTCCAGGCAACCAAACTGAGATAATAGATCCTCAAACTGAAAGATATATACAAGCCTCAGTGGAGGTGGAGGGTCAAGAGACCTAGGAAAAAAGAAAAAGAGAGAAGGTGAGGTAAATATGTTGCACTTATAATTAGCAACAGAGACAGATCCAGTCATATCCAATTCCACCCAATAGTTAGGACTCCCCCAACAACACGATACCACCAGCAGTAGGAGAGAAAGTCTAGCACAGGCTCCCCCTGAGACCTGTGAAGCACCACAGCATCTTTTCGAACTGCTGCACATGCAACGTCACTGGACAGTCGAACATGCTTGGAGGAGAACACTAACCACCAGATCTCTTAGGTCAGCTAACAGACGCCTGCACTGACTACCATCACGATGGGGAAAGTCATGGCCATCCTACCCACCCAGAAAGAGCAAGGCCAATTATGCTCTCTTGGCCACCAATGGCTGTAGCGTTACCAGGGATCGAACTTGTGATCTCCTGATAAAAGGGCCAATGCTTAGACAGTTGTATCATTTAGGAGCCTTGTTTTGATTCAAAACTGAAAAGTAAGACATGTTAGAATTGAACTATGACATTATTTGTACATAAATAACATAAGTGGGCCTAAGAATAGAGAAATTTTCATTTACATTTACAGCATTTGGCAGACACTCTTATCTTATCTTATGCTCTTATTTGAGCATTTTGTTTATACACGTAGGTGAAGGTGGTTTTAGGAGTCTTGCCCAAGGGCTCTTACTGGTATAGTGCAGAGGGCTTTACCCACAGCGATTGAACTCCAGTCTACAGTGTAGAAAGCAGAGGTGTTTCCCACTACACTATACCAACCACAAGCAAAAGACACACAAGATTTTTCAGTCCATGCATCATTAAATGTTCAGACAAATGGTATAAAGCAAAAAAGCAAAGCTTTTGATATGACAACTACAAAACAATCTATTTTTGTTTGGTACATAATCAACTAATAGCTATAATAGCAATCATAATCAGCATCACTCTTGGGAGCAGAGCCCACAAACATTTTTTATAATTATGTGGACCACTCTGTTATCCTAATAATAATAATAATAACACTCTGGCATGTGACAGATGTCACTCAACAAAATAAAGCCAACATCAAATAATGGCAAATAGTAGTACTAGTAATACAGCACAGGCAAGAATATTCCCCATACTGTAATAATTTAGTGGTGACCCATCACATTATTAATCTTAGCAGTAATCTGCACTCTGCAGCTATAACATCAATAAAGACAGTGGGGGGTATGAGAAAAGAGGCTCAGTTCAATATCTGTTGGCACAGGATATAGAAAACAAAATAAAACGGCAACAGCATATGGACACATCCTGTTGATAGGAATTTTTCTCTGGACAAAGGAAAAAGTGGAAGGATGGTGGAAAGTGACTTCATCAAAGCCTTCTGTATGTTCCAGTGTCTGTCCATCTATCAATTGGCATATATTTCTACATTCTCAGATATAAAGGTACAAAACTGTCACTGGGTCAGTCCCCCTCTTGTCACTGGGGTTGGACCCTCAGGGGTCCATCTCAGTACCTTTAGTCAGGGAACATAACTGGACCATAAGCCATTGAAATGATATTTTCTAAGATGTTCTGACTCCACACATCCTCTCGTCTCCAGGCTTTTGTTTTTTTATAACAGATCGCTGTTATAAAACATTTGGTTATGAAAAGGTACAAATATGTACTTTTAATTGGGAAGAACTTATTTAAGGTTCACAACTGGACCTTAAAACTGCTGCTGTATCTTTGAGGGAACATTTACAATGTTTGTACCTTAATGAATGAAAAATGTACCTGCACTGGACTTTAATTTCAAACAGTGTATTAAGGCTGAACAGGATATTGTTTGTTAATCATGAATCACAATATTGGCCCCGCAACACAGAGGCTACAACATACAGTAGAAAAAGCCGTGTGATTGCATGTATTGTGATAAGCAACATCACGTTACATCACTTTAAGCTTTTCTGAACATATGATGGATAACTGTATAATAACACATTGTATTCATAAATTTAGATTTTTTTATGTGGCACTACTTGTCAAACCTCCAATACAGAAAAATATTGTGATGCTTATTGTATATCATGAATATTGCTCATTTTTTGCCATATCCTAAAGTGCTTTATTACTAACAATAAAATTTTTTTAACACCATTAGTGCATTCTTCTAGCTTGACCTTTCCATCTGAAGTAGTGCAGGCTGAAGCCCAGCTGCACTGTGCTGTATGTTGCTATTAAGCAATGGGATTGTAGCCCTGTTGTTTAAATACAGATTTTAAATGTGTTTTGAAGCGATACTTTCAGCACCTTCAGCAGAATAAGCTGGACAGTGCCTACAGGTGAACTACTGATAAATCAACAAGCAGCAAACTAACAAAAAAAACAGCAATGTGAAACTCTGGTTCCTGTTTAGGGCCTCCACTGTAACAAGAATCCACTAGCTGTACAAGTGAAACCACTGACTGTGATCATGATACGTACGACATACACTGATCAGGCCTAACATTATGACCTCCTTGTTTCTACACTCGTTGTCCATTTTATCAGCTCCACTGACTGTATAGCTGCACTCTGTAGTTCTACAGTTACAGACTGTAGTCCATCTGTTTCTCTGATACTTTGCTACCCTGTTCTTCAGTGATCAGGACCCACATGGACCCTCACAGAGCAGGTACTATTTGGGTGGTGGGTCATTCTCAGCACTGCAGTAACACTGACGTGGTGGTGGTGTGTTAGTGCGGGTTACGCTGGTCTGAGTGGATCAGACACAGCAGTACTGCTGGAGTTTTTAAACACCTCAGTGTCACTGCTGGACTGAGAATCGTCCATCAACCAAAAATATCCAGCCAACAGCGTCCTGTGACCACCAATGAAGGACTAGAGGATGACCAACACAAACTGTGCAGCAGCAGATGAGCTATCGTATCTGACTCTACATCTACAAGGTGGGACTGACCAGGTAGGAGTGTCTAATAGAGTGGACAGTGAGTGGACACAGTGTTTAAAAACTCCAGCGGCACTGCTGTGGCTGATCCACTTGTGCCAGCACAACACACACTGACACACCACCAACACTTCAGTGTCACTGCAATATAATAGATATCGTTTGAACTGTTTTACAGCCCTAGCCGACAGACGATAGCAATCGCAATATGTAGTAATATCATCACAATTCTTGTATTCTGTGTTTATTTTGCATCTTACAATCTTTCCAACCAGCATCCCGTTATACCCACCCTCTCACTCTCACTCTCTCCCTCAGTCCCTCTCTGTGTCAGCCCTGCTTTCTAAAAGCGTCGATAAGCATGTGTCTCCTCCGAGGCTCCTAAATTAGCTCCCTCTGTCAGAGCTGTCGGCACAGGCTTTTGGGAAGGACTGTGAGATGCAGCGTAGCGCAGTCCAACAAACATCCTTCTTACACCTCAGCCCCCAGCATGACCTGGCCGCTGACCAAGCGCACAACGGTGGGGCAGCCAGGAGCGATCTATATAACAGCCAAAAGCAGCCCCTCTGCTGTTTTGTCCTATTAGTCCTGAGTAAAATGTGTTAGCAAGAAAAGTCTTACAAATTAGGGGTGAGCAGTAATTTATTATTGTGATAAATCATGTCACAACATGCTTTTCTGAGCGTATTGTGGATATGGTCAGCACTTAAAGACAAAGTGAGTTTTGTAGGTTTGTATAATTGGATTTAGTGCAGTGCAGTTTGTAAAACACTGAATAAAAAAGTATAAGTGGTGCTACAGGTTCTATTTTGTCTGTTCCAAAATGAAATCTAATGATGTATATCGTGTATCGTGAATATGCCTTGAATAAAATGCCAGGCACCTGACAAGGCCTAGTCGAGTAACATTATAGCAGAATTATATATGTACTTTGTGCTGTATTTTACACCCACTGGCCACTTTATTAGAAACCCCTTCCTTGTAGTCCTTAATGTTGCAGTCACAAATCGGTCACAAATTTCATGTATATGAACCACAGAAAACACAGCCTGCCTAAGAATGTGGCTTCATTAATGAACCAGCTAAGGAGCCAACATGCTAATAGAGTAGTACACAAATATTAACTGAGGAATTAACTGTAAAACCGCTAAAAACTGCCTCATCCAGATCACAAATATGCTGGGGGTTTCGAAGAGTGTGACATACAATCTGAGAGGAGCTGGTAAGCATTTAGCTTAGCTATCATGATAACAGCTCTGCTCAATGAACATGTTCGATTGTGGCAATCTAAAGCACCAACACAGGTTTTTATATATATATATATATATATATATATATATATATATATATATATATATATATATATATACACATGCATACACTCACACACACACTATCCCAAGTTTGGGATATTTGGCTTTCAGGTGAAATTTCAGGATGAACCTAAAATGCACTCTAACCTTTACAAGTGAACTTAATGTGACCTTCTCTAAACTGTTGAATGCACACGTCCAACTGTTCAATGTTTCAACACTTTTTTGCACAACTTGCTGTTCTCTAACAAGGAGCTTAACGGCAAGGTGGTGGTGGCAGGGTTACAGTGTGGGCAGGTGTGTCTAGTCAATACAGAACTGCCCTACACTTTGTGACGACAATACTCCAGCTCATTGAGGTCGCATCATTACAGAACAGCTGCTGGAGACTGGGGTGCCTCAAATGGAGTGGCCTGCACTTTCTCCAGACCTGAATCCCATAGAAAACCTATGGGATCAGCTGAGTTGCCATGTAGAGGCTCGTAACACTGTATCCCAGATCCTCAATGACCAGAGGGCTGCCCTTCAAGAAGGGTGGGATGCCATGCCTCAGCAGACAATAAGTCAACTTGTAAACAGCATGAGACATCTTTTTCAAGCTGTAATTGATGCTCAAGGGCACATGACAAGTTATTGAGACATTGGATTTTTTGTTGGGGTACACCCACCACTGTTGTTGGCTTTTGTTTCAATAAATTGTTTGAGATGAGGACATCACCATTGCATGCTTCTACTTAAATGCCCTACTTTCCCATTATAATATCACTGATGCATGGACATTTTATGTTTTCCATAAGTTTCACCCGAAAGCCAAATATCCTAAACTTTTTGTGAGTAGTGTACATTATCAACTGGACACAACATACTCAACTGCAGTGCACTTAAGATTCCTTGATACCATCTTCCACTCAGTTCTATAGCCTAATTTGAACTCCACAACGGGATCATGTCCAGAATAAAAGGCATGTACAGCAACCACAAAAGTAATTAGAGCACTCTACACACGTGCATAAAGAAAGGCCTCTGAGAATCACTTTCCCCACAACAGCAACAGTCAGCTCTCTCAAGGCCTCCTGTGAGCCTCCTTGGCTGTAAACATTTCTATGCTATGCATCCCAGTTTCCCTATGCATCTGCACTAACCCAGTATGGCCACACTACCAGCTTTATTATTCATGTTAAGCACAGAGCCATGCAAAGACTCTTTGCTTTGGACAGCAGAGGAATGAAAAGTAGAAGACGTGATGTGGAGCAGACGGCAAGGCCGTAGTTACATAACACCAAGAGATCAAGAGCAAGTAGGAGAAAGAAAAAGAGCGAATTGAAAGAGAATGTGGACTACACAGATCACAAAACATTCATCATTACAAAATATATCTTGATATGGTGCCCGGATATAAAGACCTAAATAACCTTATTTTGTACTCTTGATCATCTGGAATCTCTAAAACCTTCAGTTACACGGGCCATCCACTGTTCCCGCAGCCAGTCTGGGAAACACTGCAGATGCTGTAAGTGGCAATCCGATCTCAACCACTGGCAGCGATAAACAGATTGAGAAGAAAATCAGCAAGCCTGTGGAGCAGGAGCTGATAAGGCCCCACTGGGAGTGCTGGAGCTTACGTAACCGCCATGCTGCTTACTGCTCTCTCCCACACACGCCTGGGCTGCACGCTTTCAAACGCTGACACGCAAAGGCGTGTCTCAAAGTGAAGCTGCAGACGAGGTAGCAGAGACCTTAAGATGCAATGACGCAAGCAGAGACACACATTTAAATCTGACGTTTGAAACGTTCAGCTCAATTTTCCCTTTCGTTACAAAGTCTGGCGCCACAGCATCTTAACATTCGTGACTGTTTTGCAGGGTTGCAGGTGACTGAAGGTCTCCAAGTGTAAAATTCTTCCAATTCTCACACAAACTAAGGATGCATTTCCCTGCCACATTTGAAGGAATAATAGGACAGCCTATATGGCCAAGACCTGCAGCCTTCCTCAACTGCATCCTCGGCTCTGAGACACGGCCGAAGAGTTCTAGAAGGGACCTTCTTAACGAGGGGCTTAAGGTTAAAATTCCTTTATCAGGACTACCCCGAACTTGTCCTGAAGCGGCACCATCCAGCAAAGTGCAGTGATTGCCGAACTCAAACAATAAAAACAATCAAATCAGATCAAATTTATTTGTAGCGCTTTTTACAACTGATGATGTCACAAAGCAGCTTCACAGAATTCCAATAAAGACAAGGTTTTAACATGAAATGTAAAAACCCCCAGGTGAGCAAGCCAGGGTCAACAGTGGCCAGGAGAAACTCCCTCAGAGCTGAGGAAGGAACCTTGGGAGGAAATAAGGCTCACAAGGGGGACCTGTCCTCCTCTGGTCAAACTACCTACAAATTATTGACAAAAAAAAGGACCCTATACATCACACAGGTCTGCTATTATGCTCATGTGTACTGATATGGTCATAGTATAATTAATTATTAACTAAACCTGTTAATTCAGTAACTACATTTAAGACGTACATCTTCTAATATCTTTGTTTATTAATGTGCTTTGTCATTTAGCTGCTTTGCTGCTGGCGGCAGTCGTGGGCCGGAGGTCAGGGAACCAGCCTTGTGACTGGAAGGTCACCAGTTCAATCCCCTGAGCTGACAGTACGTGACTGAAGTGCCCTTGAGCAAGACACCTAACCCCCAACTGCTCCCTAGGCGCCATGGATAAGGCTAACCACTGCACTGGGGCAGTGTGCTCATTGTCCGTAGTGTGTGTGTGTGTGTGTGTGTGTGTGTTCACTAGTGTGTATGTGGTGTTTCACTGCACGGATGGGTCAAAATGCGGAGGTGAAATTTCCCTGTTGTGGGACTAATAAGGGTCATGTAACTGCTTTACTCAATGGACATTAAAGCTCAAATTCTATTGCTAACTTAGTGGTCCAAGTTAAAGTGAAGTGTGAGTGAAATAACTCCGCTGTGGTGGATAAACGAGTGACAATGCTCTCAGCTTCTTCATCTGAATGTCGTTCAACAGTCAAATTTACAGGCAAGCAAACTGATATCCATCCATCCATTTTCTAAGCTGCTTCTCTGTCAGGGTCGCGGGGGGTGCTGGAGCCTATCCCAGCAGTCATCGGACGGAAGGCAGGATACACCCTGGACAGGTCGGCAAACTGATATATATTACATATTTCTTTTTATTCAATGTTTTTTCTCCAGTTGGTATCTTGCTGGTCTTCCGGCAATTGACAACATCAGGTACCCAATCAATAGGTTCTAGATATGATGTTGCACCATGTTTAGACTCAGTATTAAATGTAAATGACTATAAAGAGTCTATAACATATTTTGTTGATTTAGTGCTTTCTTTTAATTAAATCTTTTCTTTCTACCACAAGATGTGAACCGACTATTTCAGTCCACAGTTCCATTCGCTTCCGGGAAGATCCGAACCAAGTCTAGATTACATTTTCAAAATGTGTAAATCATCCACTCAGGCTGCTCATGTTTCAAACCAGCCGAGCTCATGTTTCAGTTAGTAATGGGGTTAATGCGAAAGAGAAAAGACAGAGAAAGAAAAACTGTCCTCCAGGGTCCAGAGTGTGGTCTGGAATGCTGGCAGGGCTTTTGTCAGAGAAAACTCACTGTGGAGATGCAGCTCCATTTAACTGTTCCAGAGGGAAGAGAACATCCAGCTTTTCAGGCCATGCTCACTGATCGACTCAAAGACAAACTGCTTATAAGAATGAAGCTTGGAGCTGAGCAACACTGCAAAGCTGATCTGAAATCAGCACCTTTTTTGCTGTATTCCTTCGTACTCATATGGCCGATAAAAATCGCCAGCCTGAAGCTTTTCACACCAGGCATTTTCAGGTGGTACTGCCTTGTGAAATGGCCCTGAAAATCTTACATTTTGCTGCAGTTAGCAAGCTACCAAAATCGCTAACCATAAAGAATAAAAACATCAAATTGAACTTAATTATACCAAGTAATCGCATATTTGCAGGAGTATATAGTGCTGCTCACTAAGTCGTTGCAATAACACGGATAACTGCTGTGGTTTGCAGCAGTGGGCTGACTTGTGTGCAGCTCTACATAGCCAAGCAGCAAACACAGCAGTTAGCAAGCTGGCTAACTCGCCAACCTCATAAACCAGTAAAATCACAAAAGTAAAGACAATAAAACAGTCTTGTGACTGACCGCGTATCATGCAGTCTCTCTTTTATGTGTTTATTTGTCACCAGTTGGGGAAGAAATGTTGAGCTATGCTTAGCCACTGCTAAATGTAGCATTTCCACCATTTGGGATCCTCAGTACTGCCACAACCTTTCCCTTAAGAGGTCAACAAAGCCAAACCACCACAAACAACACAAATTTGTGTTTTGGGTTCAACGTTGGTGAGTTTTTGCAATAACAGTGTATTTTCTTGGGAAGTCAGCAACAGCAAGATGCTCATAGCAGCTAATTCCACTGAAATGAATTCAGTTTTGCTTCCAAAATTTCCTGGCAAAAACGCTAGGGCCTCGATGCACAACTTTGAAAGAAGACCAAGTAAACCTTCATTTATGCAGCTCTTAAACTTGAAGCTGATGTGCCCGATAAGATGATCCAGTTTATAAGCATATTACAGATATAATTTCTCAGTTTCATAAAATAAAACTACAGAATTAACAGTGAGCCAGTTTTAACAGCCTAAATTTAGTTCAACTATTAATTTTTAAATATATTTAAATTTTAAAGATACAGGATGACGTCTCTGCATAGCCTTGTGTGTGCATGTAGGTTACCATTGGCTGCTTTCAGCTAAATGTGAAGAAGTCGAGAATCAAAAGGAACAAAAATATGATTACTGCACATCCACATGTCAGAAGAAACTGCTAAGGCAAAGATCTACAGTAGATTAGATTAGGAGATTACAGCAGACTTTATGCACCAGCACTGTGACTGTTTAATTATTTAATATTTAACTGTTTATCTATTTAATATTATTACTGTGTGTGTGTGTTATTAGCTTCAGCGCATTGTGATCGTCTATGCTTGTGACACAGATGGATAACAGATCACATTTTATGACCAATTACTGCTGAAAGCCAGGTCAATCGAAAGAGTTCACATCGTTTTTCTTGCCACTGTAGCTCCGTAAGCAAACTTAAGACCCCAAGCATGTGGCTGATTGACCATATTGGGCAGTGGAAGCTGATTACAGAAGCAGATGGGTTCCATCTCTTTTGTGACAGTGTATTTTATCCCATGCAATTTACACAATGTACCGTTTAACTTCATGCAGCTTCTAATGTGGACAGTATTTGCGCACATCTAAAGCTAAGATATGAATTCTCTTATCTGTGTCACTGGGAAAGGCCTTTCTCATGATTTTATGCTGCTTTCCATCATAGGCACAATAAGCAGCGTACTCGAAGTGATGAGACTGGTGTGACTCATGCATGGTTTACAAGAAGGGGTATGAAGAAAAGGAGACTGTTGTAATACGGTCGACAGAATGTGCTTCTGCTCCCAAGAGCATTTTTGTATTTTGGTAATTGATACTTGCACTAATATCCTGGCTGGTATTGCTAACACTTATATAACGCTGCTGTATAAATCCATCAAAGTTTAACAAAGCCAATGCTTGAGAGTGACTACAAAGCATGAATCATCAGCTTTCAGGAGGTTTAAGT
Source organism: Pygocentrus nattereri (assembly GCF_015220715.1). Lineage (NCBI taxonomy): Eukaryota > Metazoa > Chordata > Actinopteri > Characiformes > Serrasalmidae > Pygocentrus > Pygocentrus nattereri. The sequence goes on along the minus strand of NC_051222.1, from coordinate 7,452,703 downwards.
ATGTAAAACAGACAGTTTGGCATTAGTATCAGTATGTTGTACACAGGAAACATCCAGTTGCAGTTATTGCTTATAAACCTTATAATTATAATTTTCACAATTTTCCTTTAACCATCCTCTAGTTTTGGTGAGGTTTTTACTATGAACTGTATAGAAAACGACCTTTTCTGCCGTTTTCTTCTATTCGCTCTGACTGGAGTGGGACTAAATTTTGTGCAGGTGATGTCAGATCAGCCAAAGTGCCAATCAGAGTTAGCAATATATACACATGCACACTCTCATTCTTCTCCTCACATAGAGTAACCGATCTCCCTCGGCTCTGAGTCGCAGCCAAAACTCCCATCGAGTAGGTTATTTAAGCTTTTCCAAATTTGTTAACAGATGTCGTTGTTATAACTGATGTTTTGGGAGAGGAACGTGTCTGAAACCCCTCATTCTTCCTATCTAACACCCTATAAATTCACATAATCACCCTCCATTCCCGTGACGAAGGTTCGCAATTCCCACCGCCACCCCATCTCCTCCTTGTTCCTCAGTCCTGCATCAGTTCTACTACAGCTATGAGGAGGATCTGGCCTTCTGTCTACAGGCAGAAGCTGCCCAGAACTCCCGACCAAGTTCTCATTTCTCTCCCCTCCCTCAATCAGTCTGCACTCATACTACCACCACCATGTTGAAGGCATGGTCTAACTCACAAAAGCTTGTTGTGAAGGTTTATTACACCATCTTGTAACCCACCCCTCATAAGAGGAAAACTGAGTTCTCCAGCATTAGCTGTCCATTTGCCTTCGGGGGGCTTGGTTTAAATTCCTCTGGCTCTCCGGAGCTCCAAAGCATCTTGGCAAGGCCAAGTTCCCTTTTGGATACACATTTGGATACAAATTTGTGAGATTCTGGGGTCCGTACCTCCAGTTCCCTAAGGGTCAGCAATGTGATGCACTGCTTGTTGGAAAGGACTCATCATATGCTACTGATCTCTGGAGTTGGGCTTTGTAATGGGTTTTTAAATTTGGAATTTAGAAGCACCCTAGCAACCACCTGGAATCTCCTAGTGGCACCCTAGCAACCACCTAAGGACTGCTTAACTGTTTGTGCTGGTTATATGTGTCGCCAAGCATATTAGCATTCAGGAAGGGATACCATTGTCAATATACAAACCAACCATTGGTAACCAGTTAAAACATAAGCCAAGACACATTACAAAACCATAAGAAACCAAACATCGGTTGCTGGTTTCTATGGACGACATTCAAAAACGAAAGTTTGTTTTTGCCTAAAGCTTAATATTATGCTCAGTTTAAGCCTGGTGTGGAACTGTGACTCTGCAGCTCTGCAGGGAGATGTTTTTGGCAAAACGTCATTTCATATATATATATATGAAGACTGTAACAGCTTCACGACTACCATCCACCAATCCAGCAACTGAGCTTAGGTGCATTCAATTCTAACTGTGAGCAATCCGAGCTTGTTTCAGCAGAAAGAAGAGTGACGTACTGAGGAGCATATTTAACATGCACATGTGTGCACACACTCAGCGATGCAGCACACACATGCAGGCACACAAACTAGAGGGTGTGCAGCGCTGATCCCTGGTCACGGATTAGAGGGAGAATGGGCGGATTTAGCGGCCACCGAAAGCTTTCATTAATCCCTGTATTACCACCCCACTCTCTCGACTGATTTCATCTCCCTGTCTAAACACACACTCACACACACTCAGGAGGGCCCTCTAAATCTTCCTTGTTGATATTTCCTCATATTAATTACACTTTGTGCTGACCTTGCAGCTTTTATCCTCACTCCTCACAGATTAAGAATTCCACTGGATCTGTGCTTATGCTGGGCCAGGACACGAAGTGGGCCTTGGCCTAAAAAAGTCTGAGAACGGCTAGTTTTTATAAATTGTTTGTGCGTATACTGACCAACCACTACATACCTTGTATCTATGCTCATTGTCCATTTTATCAGCTCCACAGACCATATAGGACCATCTGATTCTCTGCATACTTTGTTACCCTGTTCTTCAATGGTTAGGACCCCCACAGGACCACCACAGAGTAGGTACTATTTGGGTGGTGGACCATTCTCAGTACTGCAGTGACACAGACGTGGTGGTGGCATGTTAAGAGTATGTTGTGCTAGTGTGAGTGGATCAGACACAGCAGTGCTGCTGGAGTTTTTAAACACCTCAGTGTCTCTGCTGGACTGAGAATAGTCCACCAACCAAACATATCCAGCCAACAGCGTCCTGTGGGCAGCGTCCTGTGACCACTGATGAAGGACTAGAGGATGACCAACATAAACTGTGCAGCAGTAGATGAGCTGTCGTCTCTGACTTTACCTCTACATGGTGGACCGACAATGTAGGAGTGTCTAATAGAGTGGACAGTGAGTGGACACCGTGTTTAAAAACTCCAGCAGCACTGCTGTGTCTGATCCACTTGTACCGGCGCAACACAATGTTTTTCTACAACAAACCAGTTCACATCAAACCACTCTGAATGACTTTGTTCACATCTTAACTACTGAATTATGCAGATATTTACAAATATAGGTGCAAATTCCTATTTAACAAGCTACAAATATTAATAATCTAATTCATAAAACACACTAACACACCACCACCACGTCAGTGTTGCTGCAGTGCAGAGAATGATCCGCCATCCAAATAATACCTGATCTGTGGTGGTTCAGTAGGGGTCCTGACCACTGAAGAACAGGGTAACAGAGTATCAGAGAAACAGATGGACTACAGTCTGTAACTGTAGAACTACAAAGTGCAGCTATACAGTAAGTGGAGCTGATAAGATGGACAATGAGTGTAGATACAAGGTAGGCGTACCTAATAAAGTGCTCGGTGAGTATGTCAAACTGGAATATGGTGTATTTGTTTACATCAATGTACTTCAGTATAGATGATACTCAGATCACTGAACAACTGCATGCTTCACTACAAACAAAACATAATTAGTCCTGGTTAATTGGATTTACTGTGGCACAGTATGTAAAGTATCAAATAAGAACAAAACATTGTGACACATATCATTTATCAGGAAAATATCTTTAAGTTTAATGATGTACAATTTGTTTCATATCGTCTACCCTGACCATTAGCCCCTTAGGACTTCCTTCAGCAGAGGCACATCATCACTTTCTTTCATTGTATTGGCCAGCGGTGTATAGATTGATTCAGGAAAGCTAACCTCGGGTCAAGTTCATAAACTTAATCACTGGTGGTCCAGTTGGGATCCACCACTAAAAATGGCCTCCATGCTAATGGGCCTCTGAAAGGAATGCCGAGAACTATGCATGAGGTCATGCTTCGGACGGACGTGCCTGCAGATGAAACTAAATCCTTTTTCCTATTAAGCGGGGCTGAACTGATGGAACCCCGCCAATGATGCTTTCCTTGAACCTACTGCCCTGGCCTGAACCTTGTCCAGCCTGAAGCTTCCCAAAGCTCTTTGTTTACCAAACCTCTTGAAATAACAGCGCTAATCTAAGATCAGCCCTCCTTGATCATATAATCATTGTCATTAGGATATTAGACTATCGACTAGCCTGGAAGCACATGTGTCTTTTTGTGTATGTAATGTTTCCTTTTAATCACCGGCAAATTAAATGAGCAACAAGCAACGTCCATTATTTTGCCTCCTCATTGTCACTCGGTCTGGTATTAGTGACTCATTTAGCTTCTGCACAATGGAAACAGGATATTCCCTCCAACCTGAGGACAACAAAGACGTCTTCCTAGATCCAGAGACACTTACGTTCCACTTCTACAGTTTCCAAAAATTTTGATTTCTGGCCCGAAGAGTTTTTGAATTTCGGATTTTTGGATGGATGGATGGGAAAAATGCTATATTTTCACCCATTTAAAGGCCCGTACCTTGAGACAACGGCTTGTTTTGTAAAAAAAAATTGTGATGAGATTATAGAAACATTATTAAAGTTTCAAAATGCACCATTAACTCCACAATTCAGGCCATATTTGAAAACTGTTTTTAATTCAATGTTTTTGTGATGTTGCAACAAAACAACAATTTTACATATATTCACCCATTCAGCCTACAGCAGTAGAACGTTGCCCATTCACTGTAAGTTTCAGGCCAGACTGCTTTTTCAACAAGGCACAACAGAGGACAGCCAATCAAAACAGAGCTCATTTACATATATACACTCACCAGCCACTTTTATTAGGTACACCTTGCTGGTAAAAGGTTGGATCCCCTTTTGCCTTCAGAACTGCTTTAATTCTTCATGTCAGACTTTCAACAAGGTGTTGGAAACGTTCCTCAGAGATTCTGGTTGGTTATTTGAGCTCCTGTTGCCTTTCTATCATCTGGAACCAGTCTGCCCATTCTCCTCTGACCTCTCACATCAACAAGGCATTTTCGTCCACACAGCTGACCGCTCACTGGATATTTCCTCTTTTTCAGACCGTTCTCTGTAAACCCTAGAGATGGTTGTGTGTGAAAATCCCGGTAGATCAGCAGTTTCTGAAATACTCAGACCAGCCCGTCTGGCACCAACAACCACGCCACGTTCAAAGCCCCTTAAATCCCCTTTCTTCCCCGTTCTGATGCTCGGCCTGCACTTCAGCAAGTTGTCTTGACCACCTCTACATGCCTAAATGTATTGAGCTGTGGCCGTGTGATTGGCTGATCAGCTATTTGTGTTAACAAGCAACTGAACATGTGCATGTTTTTGAAGACAAAGCAGCGATTCTACGAGATTCTACCATTTCTGTTTACCATGTTGGAACACACAAAAGTCAACCAGTAGTACATCAGAGACTATGACTTTTATTCAATGCTTTATATACAGTCGTATACAAAAGTTTTGGCACCCCCTTTGGCACAAATCTATGTTTTGCTGATCTTCTAAGCAGAAGAAACCCAGCACATCCCATTTACTTGCTGAACTTAACATACTAAAGGAATCACTATGACACATTTTATACTTTATCCTTTATTATTCCAGTATGTTAAGCTCAGCAAATACAGATCATATGTGCTCAGAAAATGACCTATGATATTCATATCATATTGATAATTCAACATATTCAAAGAGTTAGACTGCATTCAACCAATGACCAAGACAAAGGTGAGAAAAAGATGCATTGTGGCCTCCTCTTCAGGCCAGTCCGCTTGTGGCGCCGTCCCAATCCCCGCAGCTGTCGCTCTGCCAGGAACTGTCAGCTCACCTAAGACCCATTAGCTAATGATCTTACATCCTTTCCTCCCCCTTTAGTGCACTTCCTCCTGGACACTCAGCCGGCGAATGACTGAGTCAGCTCCCCCTGTCTGAGACAGCGTGGCCCAATCCCAGCTAATGCCTCCTCTGAGAGACATTATACCTCCTTGCCTTAGAGCTCCATCGCTAACACAGGAAGATGCTAACAAAGGGCTAATGAAATGCTAACGAGCTACATATGTGATCAGAAGGGTATTTAAGGTGGACGCTAATTCTAGCACAATCGCTTTGGTATATTGTGCAGATAATGAGGCCTGTTGAGGAAAATAAATGATAAATTACACGTATGTACGACATTATGAGTGTGTGCTATTACTCTGTTTTCAAATGCATTGAGCTACAAAGTGAATAATTCCACCAATTTGTCAAAATTCTATCATAATTCAGTTGTTGAGATGTAAACAAAGTCATTCAGGGTGGGTTTATGTGAAATGCTCTGTCCTAGAGAGTGGGGGTGATAGGAACCAGGGGTTACAATGTCTACAGCAAAAATATAGATATTTTATTCACCATCCAAACCCACCAGTGAACCTACCTGTGTCTTCTGTGTTTTTATATGACATGTTGATAATAGTAAAATAGTGATACATCAGAAAAAGCATGCACTTTGGGGATTATTTTGCCTCACAACACCCTGCATATCGCTGGTGTATCTCCAAAATGGTAACTTTACAGGAGAAGGAAAAAACCTACTTTACTTTTAATGTAAGTCAATGGAACCAGACATTTCTCCAAGTAACTTTGGGCTGTTTCTTTTGGTCCATTTACCACAAGATTTACAGACAATGTAAAGGACAACAGGTATTTTCAAATGATGTCAAAAGCTGAAAAACACCAAAAATGGAGATACAACAGTGTCTTCTGACAGCAGCGATGTACTAGGAATGGATTTTTAAAAAAATGCTTTATGCCAGAAGCTTAGCTCAAACTACTGTAAAACAATATCTCAGGCAACAAGCAGTGTATGTGAAACTTCTTTACGTAAAAGCTTCGTTCTTAGAAGCATTGAACTCATGTCAGGTTCAGACGTCTGGTTCCTATCATCACCACTGGGAACAATTCTGTCCAAGTACCTCGAGAAGTACTTCTAGAATGGAGCATTTCATATCAAACCACTCTGAATGACTGTCTACACTCTTTTAACTTCTAATCGTATGTCAGGTAACCTCTCTAACATAGTTATCCCACTCTGGTGCCACTCAATGTGATGTTATTTTATACCATTCTGTTATTGCAGCCCGTTGTGATGCGTCCAAACACGACCCTAAGAAACAGTAAAGTCAATTGTAAACAATACAACTGTAGCTGAGCTGAAGAGAAAATGGTAACGCTTTACTGTAGGGTGCTGTTCATAAGGCAACATGACACCTACATAAGCTTGTCATGACAACTGACATAACCCTACATAACTGTTTATAAATGCTTGTTCCAATTTTGCCAATTTTGACTAGTCAGCTAAAGTAGCCTTTACGACAGGTGACACCTGCTGTAATAAGCATTTATAAACCGTTATATAGGGTTATGTCAGTTGTAATGACAACTTTATGTATGTGTCTTGTAGCCTTATGAACATCACCCTACGGTAAACTGTTCCCGAGGAAGTATTCATGAGCTTCTGAGCTGCGTATGTCCTGCTCACTCAGAGGTACTGCATTAGAATTCAAGCCATAAATATCTAGGCCCAGGAGTGTGGAAACACTCTTAACTCCCAGAAACAAGCATCAGAGGCTTCAGACTGCTCCAACTCTGTATCTATCCTCAGTCTATTTATACACTGTTGAGGGTCGCACTATTTATAACAGAGCCAACACATCTCCAGAAGAGTACCCCGAGCACTGACCCATATCTGAGGCCTGTCTGGAGCTCGGAGGCAAATATTGGGCTAACATGGTGGATGTAGTGATATGGCTGACTGATGTTATATGTTAAGACATGCATGTCTGTTTGGAGATGACAGAGCGATGCTACACTCCTCTCTCAGAAGGTTTGAAATATGGACAGACTGTGTAATCAAACAATGAGAATGTAATGGAAGCATTAAAGAATAACTCGACATAGTTAATGCTGTCCCTTATTTTGGCAAATGTTGTTCATTATTATTATTATTTTTTTTTTATTTTAATTTTATTATTATAGATGTTGTTACCGATCCCTAGCGAACATATGGATAGTGCTTCTTTGGAATATCCTATCTTCTGTTTGGGTCTTTAGGCTTCTGAATGAATGGTTCATGATTCCTTCTCATTGTATCCATCTCATTGCTGGTCGTTCTCTTCCTTCTGTTACAAGAACGATGGTCTTTTCCAAAGAATCAGTTCTTCTCAGTCCAAAATAAGAGATTTAGCTAGGTTATCTGGGCGTCTAGTGAGAGGTGAGGCTGGATTTGTTGGAGGATCCATTAACTGGTTTAAAGTGTATTCATTAAAACACATAGCAGACTAAATGGATTAAAACAGGTAACTGGACTTTTCAGAGTGCCAAAAATGAAAAATGTCAAAAACGAAGAAGCAAGGTCTTTAAACGACACACATGCTATGGCAGCTTTATCCGATAGTAATCCTAGGGCACACTGCAGCACACTAAATCAGGGGCCTCGCTTTGTGCACAGGGGCTCCGCCATGTTGGAAAAGGAAAGGGCCTTTCTCTAAATTGTTGCCAGAGAGCTGAAAACATATAACTGTCTTAAAATGTCTTTGTGTGCTGTAGCATTAACATCACCCTTCACTGGAACCAAGGGGCCCAAACCTTGAAAAACAGCCACAGCCCATTATCCCTCCTCCACCAAACTTTACTGTCAGCACTGTGCATTCTGGTGGGTAGCATTCTCCTGGCATTTGCCATAATCCCAGATAGTGAACCATGATTCATAGTTTCAGAGAACCTGTGTCCACCACTGCAGTGGCGATGTGCTTTACAACCAGTTCAGCTGATGCTTGGCATTGCATATCTTAGGCAGAAATTTCACAATTAGACTTGCTGCAGAGGTGGCATCCTATGACAATGCCGTGTTTAAAAGTCACTGAGATCTTTAGATCTGCCACTGCCAGTGTTTGTCTTTGAGAACTGCATGGCTATGTACTATTTATACACCTATTAGCCACAGATGTGGCTGAAACACCTGAACTCAGTAATGAAGAGGGGTATCCACATAGTTTATATCGCCTGGGCCCTACTTAATACTGCAAAAGCCAGTCTTACAGTAACAATTAACAAATAATAAGTTGATCAGCGCTAATTTGAAAGACGGCCCACAAAAGAAAAGAAAATTCTAATTTGTGGTTATAACCACAGCAGTGTTTGTATGTTTATGTGACTGAGAGCTTAAAGCTAAATATATTGACTTCTGTGGTTCAGCACAAGGCCATTCCAGGAACAGTAATGGCACTGAAATCACACCAGTAAGCCTTTACTTATTTTTGCCGCAACTGTTTCCCATGGAGTTAAAAAAGGCTTGAAAAAAAGGTTCATAAAGACACTCAAGAGGTTGTGTTCACAAATAGGACCGGTGAAGGAGACAAACTGCTTAGCCTGGTTAAAGAATAGAACATGACGATGAAACCTATTTCGGGTCATGTGTCAAGAGAGTGTTATGGGTGTATTGTGGGCACAGGCCAGCATTCTTGACCTCCACTATTTCCCTCAGTGCTACTTATTGTCATACGAAGCTATTCTGGCATTACTCATGCACACAACACATCCTGTCCAAGCAAAACCAACACATGCCTTGACCGTTTCCTGTGATTGCAGCGCACATGTGAACACAAAGTATTGAGGTGGCTCTAATGACGCAGGAACAACATGTATTCTTCCGGGCTTTTAAATATGCTAACAAACATGACCACAAGCATGGTCAAATGTGCTACAAAATAAACTGGCTCACCAGAGACCTGCAGAAAAATCTCTGACTCACACACAAGACAAAAAAAGCACCTTAAAGCCACACAAGAAGTCATCCACCACATATTGGTACTGTTCTAGCTGGTGGTCAGTGATGAATCATCATAGAACTGTGATTTGAGCCCTTTTTTGACCTTTTTTCTGACCTTTTACCTTAACAGCTTATGGTCTTATTAATGGACAGTGCCTCATACAATACCAATTTAGTAAAGAAAGTTCTTGTTTTTGTAAAATTTTATGAAAATAACCAATAATCAGACTTATTTTATTTTAGTTATGACACTAAGCACTAGTGGGTGGATGTAAACCAATAAAATTGTATTTCGCCTACCTCTTCCACCACCCCAGCTATAACTGAGAGACATGTTTAGCTGGGTCAGAGAAATCCTGCCTGATATCATGTTTCACTCAGTAATAGATCATGATACAGAAGGAAACATTTGCTATGATTTCTAATTCAACTTCACTTCAAGATCAGTTTTTGGATTCTTCTATAATGGCTGGATTAGCATTTGACTAATCTCATATGACTTCTGAGAGTTTATATTCTAAGTATATTCTAAGAAACACTTAGTCTCACTAACATGCAAAACAACCAACCACAAGCTTCTTTATGATAGCTTGTATCAGGCAACTTTCAAAGTGGTGCAACAAAAATAGGCCCATGTAAAACAAAGTGGTGCTTGTTGGGAAAACACATATGGATAACTTCCACTAACTGCTTCAAAACTCTGGAATGAAAGATGTAATGGCATGAACTTTGCAAACCTTAATCTGTACAGTGACAATATTCTGCTCCAAAACTCTTTGCTAAAGATGGCCAGCCAGCATTTGGCTTTATAAAGCAATGGGCCTCCTTCATCAAAAATTCTTAAGAAGAAATTTCTTCTTAAAACCCACATACGCAGTTTCGAAGAAGATTCTGACATTCACCAGTGTTCTTTCTTATTTTCTTCTTATGATTCATTCTTAAGTAAGAACACAATCTATGCACATGCAACAGAACGGTGTGAACAATTCTGTAGTTTAAGAAGACGTCATGAATCTGATGTACACTTTCTCTTAGATCACCACTTAGAAAGAGACCCATTGTTTGTTTCCCATCCAACTGGTACAAAATACCAACAATTCTGGCCATCTTATTTTACAATATACAAACCGGATTCCAAAAAAGTTGGTACACTAAACAAATTGTGAATAAAAACTGAATAAAATGATGTGGAGATGGCAAATGTCAATATTTTATTCAGAATAAAACACAAATCACAGATCAAAAGTTTAAACTGAGAGAATGTATCAATTTAAGGGAAAAATATGTTGTTTCAAAATTTAATGGCTTCAACAAATCCCAAAAAAGTTGGGACATGGCCATTTTCACCACTGTGTGGCATCCCCCCTTCTTCTTACAACACTCAACAGACGTCTGGGGACAGAGGAGACCAGTTTCTCAAGTTTAGAAATAGGAATGCTCTCCCATTCACGTCTAATACAGGCCTCTAACTGTTCAATCGTCTTGGGCCTTCTTTGTCGCACCTTCCTCTTTATGATGCGCCAAATGTTCTCTATAGGTGAAAGATCTGGACTGCAGGCTGGCCATTTCAGTACCCGGATCCTTCTCCTACGTAGCCATGATGTTGTGATTGCTGCAGAATGTGGTCTGGCATTATCTTGAAAATAAATGCAGGGTCTTCCCTGAAAGAGATGACGTCTAGATGGGAGCATATGTTGTTCTAGAACCTGAACATAGTTCTCTGCATTAATGGTGCCTTTCCAGACATGCAAGCTGCCCATGCCACAAGCACTCATGCAACCCCAAACCATCAGTGATGCAGGATTCTGAACGGAGCATTGATAACAACTTGGGTTATCCTTGTCCTCTCTGGTCCGGATGACATGGCGTCCGAGTGTTCCATAAAGAATTTCAAATCGTGACTCATCTGACCACAGAACAGTCTTCCATTTTGTGCTTTCCAGTGCAAACGTCTGAGCTTGTGGAGCTTGCTTAGAAATGGCTTCCTCTTTGCACTGTAGAGTTTCAGCTGGCAATGGTGGATGGCACGGTGGATTGTGTTCACTGACAATGCTTTCTGGACGTATTCCTGAGCCCATTCTGTTATTTCCTTGACAGTAGCATTCCTGTTTGAGGTGCAGTGACGTTTAAGGGCCCGGAGATCACGAGCATCCAGTAGAGTTTTACGGCCTTGACCCTTACGCACAGCGATTGTTCCAGATTCTCTGAATCTTTTGATGATGTTATGCACGGTTGATGATGATAACTTAAAAGTCTTTGCTATTTTACGCTGGGTAACATCATTCTGGTATTGCTGCACTATCTTTCTGCGCAACAATGGTGGAATTGGTGATCCTCTTACCATCTTGGCTTCTGAGAGACACTGACACTCTGAGAAGCTCTTTTTATACCCAATCATTTTGTCAATTGAGCTAATTAGTGTTAATTGGTTTTCCAGCTGTTCGTTATATGCTCAATTTCCTTTTTCCAGCCACTTAATGCTACTTGTCCCAACTTTTTTGGGATTTGTTGACACTGTGAAATTTTGATTCAACATATTTTTCCTTTAAAATGTTACATTTACTCAGATTAAACTTTTGATCTTTCATCTATGTTCTATTACGAATAAAATATTGATGTTTGCCATCTCCACATCATTGCATTCAGTTTTTATTCACAATTTGTTTAGTGTCCCAACTTTTTTGGAATCCGGTTTTGTACAACAGATGGTTTCCTACCTCTTTTTGGGTGGAGTGTCTGAGTCTGAGACTAGCATTTTGGAGCTGGATAATGACTCTGAGCACGCTTAAAGAAAGGCTTCAGTTCAAATGGCTTTGGGCATCCTGTCCTTTTTGCTGCTTGAAAGCCCTTCATGAAAGTTCTGTAAATAATCAAGGAATTAAGGCTTCTTGAAACCCTTGGCTAAAAACGTTTGCTTTATCCGTGGATGCAATGACAGGACACAGTATAGACCGATCAGGCACAACATTATGACTGCCTCCTTGTTTCTACGCTTACTGTCCATTTGATCAGCTCCCCTTACTATATAGGTGCACTTTGTAGTTCTACAATAACAGAGAGTCTGATCAAAGTATACTGGAACTTTCACACCTCTTACTTGCATTCTTACATATTTTGTAGTACCAAGGACTAAATCCGGCATATATGTGGTTATAAATATGTAACACCTCAAATTAATCCACTTCCAGCCCTCAGATATTTTAGCCATTCATTTGCAACGCGTTTATTTGTGTTTATATACTTAGGTTGAGCATGTCTTCAGCCTTACTGAAAGTACAAACACAGAAATCTATTTTTGGTACTAGGACAATAACATGTAACACTTATTTCTTGAAGTAAAACAAAGCTTTCAACCCTCCTTACAAGCCTGATTACAAGCTTACGGGTTCACAGGTGGCTATAAAGACTGATTGCCTGCTTAAATTGCCTTGGGACTGAGTAAGAGGACTTGCTGTGTATGTGCAAGCAAAACTACACCGGAGGAAACTACCAAGTGCACTGAGTCACGTCCACATTGAGCGTCCAACAGCTGCCTAATTATCTGTGGCAAAAGCAGGCAAAAAGTGTTTGGTGAATTCATGCTTAACAGGGTCAGTGGGTTAGCAGCAGTGCAGCTCATAACAGCTCCAGGCCCTGCCTGGCTCAGTCCAACGGACAGGCTGCCAGTCTAGGACAGCACTGGATGGAATGCAATTGGATGAATTCTTGCTCTAGTGCTCATGAGTAACTTGAGAGCAAAGGGCCTAACCAGTGTTGAAAGAGCCTGACATAAAAAAAGAATAAGTGCTCACACTTTACTTGAACTCTACTACATAACATTGACATAATCACGCCATAAACACTTCACAATAGATATTGTGACAGGTTTTGTCATATACAATTTTTATGCTGTGTGCTCTACAAATCAAATTCTAAAATAGTTGGGACAATAATGCCAATAAAACAGAAAGCAGTGATTAGTAAAAACCATTTGACATGATATTTCATGCTTTACTTTATGAAAATCATTGGTCTTTTGTAAATACAAGCTCATTCCACATATGATCCCTGCAACACTGTCCAAAAAAGTTGGGACAGGAGCTCTTTTCCCAATGTTTAACATTTCCTTTCCTTTTACCAGCACTTAATAAATGTTAGGAGACTGTAGACACCAACTGATGCAGTTTTGAAAGCCATTCTTCAGTTATACAAGTCTTAAGCTGAGCAACCATACAGGGCCTTTGTTGTCGAATTCATTAACATGCCACACATTTTCAATGGGAGACAGACAGGCCACTGTAGCGCCCACACTCTCTTTTTACGCAGCAATGCTATCGTAACACATGCAGAATGTTTCTTGATGTCATCGCATTGAAATAAGTAAGGGCGTCCCTTGGCTTTGCTTTTGGCTACACTGAAAAAGATGGCATCTAGAAGGCTGACTGTATCACTTCAAAATAGACATATATCTTTTTTGTGTTAATGTTTTTTTTCCACAGATGTGCAAGTAAGCGCTAACACATCTCTATACCACAACTGATCTGACTGATCAAGAAAATTTGGCCATGCTTCCAGGCGCTGTTGACATATGATTTGTGGGTGCAGCGAATAATAGTGTTCACGGACACAGCATTCCAGAGCCCATGTGATATTCATCACAGAAGCATGTCTGTTTTTAATGTAGTGTCAAAAGGTCATGGGTGTGCTTTTTACAGACAGATTTCCCTGTACTCCCTGAATCTTTTGATGGTGTGAAGCACCACAGAGGATGAAATACTTGAAATCTTGCAACTGCTTGTTGAGGAATGTGGTTCTTAAACAGCTGCACTCTTTGCTGATGCATTTTGGTGGCGAGCCTTAGCCCATCCTTGCTTATAAAGGACTAGGCCTTCCTACACACTCCTTTAGTACCCCAGTGTGATTATGTCACCTCTTTTAAAATGTTTTCTGAACACTTAAAAACGTTCCCAGCTTTAAACTGCCCTTGATGCAATCTTTTTAGGAGCACATTTTAAGGAACAATTTCAGAATATATTTACATAAACATATGTTTACAAAAAATAATGAAGCTGATAAGTTAAAACGTTAGTTATGTTATGTTTGTCCTGTTTTTCTTTAAATAAGGTCAACGTGGATTTACAAAGCACTGCTTTTTGTTTTTATTTGCATTTGCATACCTACTGTCCTAACGTTTTTGGAAGTGGGTGTGTAGTCAGCTGGTAGGACATCTAACATTAACGTTTGATGCCATGAAGTCATCTCTTATGACGGTTACGGGTAACGGTAACATGACACTGGTATATTACTGGACATGATCTGTCATGACACCTCATGACAGTATATGATCTCCGTCATGACATATTAAAGGCACTTATGTGGCACTTTTCATCAATCAGGTTTAGTTCTGTATCTCAGGCCATGAAGTGTGAAATGATCTCTACTCCACAGCTAATAACAAAAGCCCACATCATGATTCTTCCATTAGCTACGCAGCAGGCGATGTCAAATACACTGAACACAAATGACTCATTATCTGACACATCCACTGCAGCTGACTGGGTCAGTTGTCTCGTTCAACCAAACGGCCCAGGACGTCTCGTCTCAGTGTTTTAACTCAGAAACAGCAAACTAATTCACAGAGAATCGCCTCACATTAAACACAAGCTATTTTCAGCTTTCCCAACTCAAGACATAATCATGGCTGACATCACTAAGAAGACAACCAGTATATGGAAACAAGGGAGCATCTGATTTTATGACAGTATATTCAGTGACACCTGACATCTCTTTCAACTGTCAAGATGCCTTGTGAGCTAAAAACAAAGACCCAAACAAAAAAAATAAGCTATACATATAACGGCTTGGCATGTAAATGGAATGTGTAAACAACCCCTCAAGCATTTTTCCACTCATTTTCATTTATGACTGGAAAATGTTCTGCTCTCCTTCCTCACGCTGACAGTTTTACAGTACGCTCTTATATCGTCGCTGTCTAATGAAAAACAGAATATGAACTTTACGGGAGAGGGCAAAAACACTTACCTTTCAATGTAAGTCAATGTAAAGAGATTTTGGTCCAAGTGATTTTAGAGCATTTCTATTGGTCCATTCGTCAGGAAATGTTTACACAAAGTAAAGGACAGCTGGTGTGTTGAAATGACGTAAATAACAAAAATTCGACAAAAACGGAGATACGTGGATTTCACTGGACAGTGACGATATGCTGTTCTGAGACAATGCTGCATGATGTTCTGCAAAAGCAAACAGAGAAACATGAACTCATGCTGACAGGTGAGTGGGAAAACTGGTTAATCGCAATAACATAACTACTATATTATACCATTATGCTGTCCAAAGAAAAACATGTATCTCCATTTTTGGCGATTTTTTGTTTTCTACATCATTTCAACACACCAGCTGTCCTTTACGTTGTGTAAAAATTTCATGATGAATGGACCATCAGAAATGCTTTAAAATCACTTGGAACGAAATCTTTTTATATTGATTTACATTAAAAGGTAGGAGTGTTTTACCCTCTCCTGTAAAGTGACTATTTTGGAGATACTTATCTGTCATTGGACAGCGACGATATATAAAATCATCTGTATCAAATATCGGTGTAGGGCAAATGTGCATGTGAGCGATATTTCAAACCAATATTTCATCACTGCTGGAACAAATTCTTGTATCTGCAGTAGTGGCATCAGCCCACAATTCCCAAAACGTCCCTAATTAAAAACAATTAATTACTGAAACCCAAAAGTGAGTATAATGCTATGATGTTCAAATCACTTTATTTGAACACAACACATAAACAAGAGTTCTTAACCGGACTTCCCAGTGTGTGGTTTGGCATATCTCTCGGTGCTGACCACAGCACAGTGACCACCCACTAGGTGCTAACAACATGCAACGTAACAGTCTGGATATTGCTTCACACAGGCATTTTTCTCAGCAGTGCTGCCTCTAAATCTCCTCTGTGGGGATTTCTGTTTCAACTGCATCTCGTGCTGAAGTAACTGGGGCAAGCTTTGATGGCTTCATCATGCATGGCTTTGGAATTGACCATTGATCAAATGACCTGCAGCAGCTTCTGACCAAGATCAAGGGCAATGGAAAGGTGGAGCCACTTAAAGAAGCTCCAGCTGTCTTCAAACAACAGCACCTATCGCCCTTCTGGATCCTCATGCCTGCCATGCAAAATTGATTAAGCATATAAAGTCCTAACCCAATTACCATCAGGCTATCAAATGGTCTCCTCGAGTCCAGAATAGTCAGGGAATGAGGTTTAGGATAAGGAATTTCAGTACTCCTATCAGTTTTTCATCCCTCAAGTAAAAAACACTGCATAAATAGTCAAGACTACCATCATCTGTTCTTCTTATCATGGCTACTCCAGCAAGAAAGGAAATTTTCTTCTTGAACTAAGAGCTCTCACCTCGTAACTAAATTATAAATAATCTTGACAGAAAATTTTGACAGAAAAGTAGACATTTTTCAAGGCAGAAGTCTAACAAGGCCGAGTATTGGCAGCAAAGAAAAGCAACTTCGAACTCTGGTGATCGGTCAAGACATTACTTGGATCTGAATATCGTTTCTTTATCTTCGTGATTAGATGTAACAGAAGATAGCAGGTCTAATAGCTTCAAGATGAAAGTTGTGTACACTTCCTTTAATGGACACTTCACTGGCCAACGTCTCAGTACTCATGTCAATGTATCCAGTTTACGAGACACTGAAACCATCTCCCAATGTGAACAGTAATGACACTCTAAGGAGGAAAGTTCAACTTAATATCTAGTACTAGATTTGAACAATTTGCGGGAAAAATCCAATTGGGACCGCAACTTAAACATCAAGTATTTTCTACCAGCTTAGATCCAGGCCTGTTTTTTGGGCCAGCACATTCACTTTTTCTGCATAGACTTCTGAACTCTGGGTCTAAGCTGTTTTTTGTCTATGACAACATTTTTGAACTAAAATGTTCCAAAGCTGATACGTCTGGCTGTACCGACAGAACAACGCCAGATCCTCTGAACAAGGACATTAAGGAGCTGAAAGACTGTTGCTAGGGTTAAGCTAGAGTCAGGGTTAAACCAGTAATCTTTGTAAAATGTGGTAGTTAAGTTGCTTTAGCAGTAGTAGTGAATCTGAGCAGCAAGTGTTAATATACACCGATCAGGCATAACATTATGACCACCTCCTTGTTTCTGCACTCATGGTCCATTTTATCAGCTCCACTTACTGTATAGCTGCACTTTGTAGTTCTACAGTTACAGACTTTAGTCCATCTGGTACTTTGTTACCCCCTTTTACCCTGTTCTTCAGTGCTCAGGACCCCCATGGACCTTCACAGAGCAGTTACTGTTCGGGTGGTGGGTCATTCTCAGCACTGCAGTAACACCGAGTAACACATAGTGAGTTAGTGTGTGGGTACGATTAGATCAGACGCAGTTTCACTGCTGGACTGAGAAAAGTCCACCAACCAAAAAATATCCAACCAGGAGCGTCCTGTGGGCAGCGTCCTGTGGACAGCATCCTGTGGGCAGCATCCTGTGACCACTGATAAAGGACTAGAGGATGACCAACACAAACTGTGCAGCAGCAGATGAGCTGTCGTCTCTGACTACATTTACAAGGTGGACCGCAAGGTAGGAGTGTCTAATATAGTGGACAGTGAGTGGACACAGTGTTTAAAAACTCCAGCAGCACCGCTGTGTCTGATCCACTTGCACCACCACCCCGTCAGTGTTACTGCAGTGCTGAGAATGACCCACCACCCAAACAGTACCTGCTCTGTGAGGGTCTATGGGGGTCCTGATAACTGAAGAACAGGGTAAAAGGGGGTAACAGAGTATCAGAGAAACAGATGGACTACAGTCTGTAACTGTAGAACTACAAAGTGCAGCTATACAGTAAGTGGAGCTGATAAAATGGACAGTAAGTGTAGAAACAAGGAGGTGGTCATGACGTTATGCCTGATCGGTGTGTAGCTGTGCTGAAATCTATTAATAGACTTAAGCTCATGCAACATCATTACACTGCACATGAGCGTTAGCTTGCTGCATCATGTATGTACCATTATTGACATTTTGACTCCTAAATGTTCCAGTAACTCAGTGTATCCAATGTACACAGAACAAAACGTATCAGCTGTGGAGCTTTTTTCTTTCCCACAGGATGCAACAGCAGTGATTTTCGAAAAATGTCACTTCTTATTTGCACAAGGTTAGACACAAAGTTCCTGATATGAGGAATGACAGTCAACTTTTTCCCATACTGCCAGATAGCTGTGGTTCTGTTTTCATGCCCGCGGTATGTTGCTGTTGTCGGAAGACAACCAAAATGATAACTTTACAAGAGAAGGAAAAAAACCTGCTTTACTTTTAGTGTAGGTCAATGGAACCAGACTTCTTTCCAAGTCGTTTTGGGCCGTTTCTGTTGGTCCATTTATCATTACATTCACACACAATGTAAACGGCTGCAGGACTTTTCCAGTGATGTCAAAAACTGAAAAATGACAAAAATGAAGGTACAAGGTTTTCTTCCGACAGCAGCGATATGCGTGTTTGGTTACCTTTCACTGGTGTAACTCATCTACAGGCAGCTCACCTGCTCTGTGTTATCGGTTTAAATGTTTCTGCTTAAAACTCACCAAGACACCATAATAATGACAATAGTAACTATCTTGTAGGTTTTAATTCAAATTGTAGCTTTTGTGATTTGAAAAACATTCCTTTAAATTGTGATTTTGAATATAATCAACTCATCTTTCAGCTCTTAATACTAGACTGTCTCATTTCTCATGGCTGCCACGTTTATTCAGCCGGCTATTTTCGGTTACTTCTCTTGACAGGAGTCAAGGAAGGAAGCGTGGATCACTGGTTCCTGTGGTGATGAGGTGATGATTTAATTGCCACTCCCAGTAAAGGCACAACAGCCTTGTTTGGTAATCATGATGTACCTTAAAGCTTACACTCATTTCCAAATCCCACTGTTCTACCCATCCATTCTTATAGGCTATAATCAAACGTGTTCATAAACAGTTCAAATCAAACAAACCTTTAGAGCTTCCAGACGCCGTTTCTTTTCCTCCCCTCTTCCCATCCAGCATTCAACATACAACACATACCAACTTCCCTTTGGCGTTCCAGAAATAGTAATTGGTTATTCCGAACTGTGAGCTGTGAATAGACATATCTGCCTCTTGCAGAGCCGTCTGCGACTGGGCAGCTCTCCAGAATGAACACGCTACTCGGACATTTAAGCGAATGTATTTGGAAAATGGATATTGGTCTGAAAGAAAACCAGACCACCCTGAAATGAAGTTTGAGACTGTACGACAAATGCTCAGTTATAACATGTGAAGACTGTAAGGCACCAGTCAGGGTGGTGGCATTTCATCTCAGCCTCACATGCAGCCTCGATATTAATACCGCTTGTGTCAGGACGAGATATTTTGCACCTGCATCTCGAGGCTGGCTTGTGTATGTGATGCCAATGAAATAGAATTAAGTCATTAAAATGTAAACAAGGTAATTCAGGAGTGGTTTGGAATGAAATACATCGCTCTAGAGAATCGCAGTCAGAACTGTTAAGACAGCAATTAGACGTCTGAAGAGTTTGATACCTCTACAGGCGACGTTACAGACGTTGCGTTTATGCCGTCTGGGACATTGTTTTACAACAGTTTTGAAATGAGGCTTTGGGCTAAACCATTGACTTTTAGTTAAAAATACATTCATGGTGAAAGTTTCTCAGATCTACCACTATTTAGCAGTAGTAGTGTGAGTCTGAGCATCTGGTGTTAATATATAACCGTGTTGGAATCTAATAACAGACTTCTGCTCATGCAGCATCATTCATTGTGCATGATCTATTAACTCAGTGGTTCCAGTGTACGAAGAACTGAACGTATCAGCTAAACGGCATTTCCTTTTTTGCCATAAGGAAAACCAGGTTAGGTATGGAGTTACAAATTAGGGCACAACGCCAATTACAGAATGATGCTCAACTTAAAAGGTCAGATTTTTCCAGACTGCCAGACAGCTGTGGTTCAGTCGTCATGCACACATTACATGGGTGTTGGTTGCCTTTCATTGGTGTAACTCATCTATGGCCAGATCTGGCCCACACACTGTTAAGTGAGTAGAACTAAAGAACATGGCCCAAATCTGGCCCAACTACATCCATGGTCCTCAACATTCACTCCAGAATTGTCCCACAAATGTAGGCATGAGGCAAAATGGCACGAAGCGGTCCTGGATCTGAGGCTATTCTGGCCCGCATGCCAGAACATCTACCCGGTAGGCAACCAACACTCACATAGGAAAGCCAGAATCGGCCCAGAACTGTCTTGCTATCTGGGATGGGCACCACCACATATGTGAAGCTTCACAAACCAATGTTTTCCCATCTCCTTCGCAATTGTAGCCCACTTTAACCTATTTTTACATCACATGAGGGGCTTTTTGAGCTAAGGCGTTGACTCAGGCGTGGTAGAGCAAGGAAGACCAACCAAAATGTGGGAAAGAGGAGTCCAGGGCCAGCGCTGAAACACAGCCTGGAATAAGGTGCGTGTGAACTTGAACCCAAGACAAATAAACGAGAACCTGTAGCCCAGACCAGGACAGTTTCTCCAGCTGCTGTGGTAACATGTGTTTTCGTTGATTTACATCGTCAAACATGACTAATCCAAGCTGAAACCCTTAGTTTAAGGATTTTTCTCAGTACAAATAAACGGTCCTCAACGGCCACCGAGCCGTTAAACCGTAAACCGTCACCCTGAGCCTAAACACAGGGTAAACAACAATTTGGCAGCAAACGCGACACCAGATTCACAACAAAACGTCCAAATGAACACCACTTACCGTCCAGTGACCGACAAATCACCAGCCACAAGCAAAACACGCCGACAGGCTGTTATTTACGCTCGAAAACGCTTTATTCCGCACCTGTGGGCCGAGGCCCTTTCCCCGCGGGGCTCCCCGAAAACGAAGCCGGGCTGCAGCGCGGCTGAGGCGGCTTGGCGGGGAGAGCGAGGCGGTCTGCTAGGCTAAGCCAAACGGCGACACTGAGCGACGGCGCTGGGTCCCGAGCCCCGGAGCAAGGCTGGACAGAGCCGAGCTCAGGGATTATTCATCTCCGTTAGAGCTCCGTCTCCTCATCTGTCAGGTCGGGTCGGGTCTCCCTCCAGCGCCGTTCGCTCCGCTGAAGGAGGCTTCGAGCTCCGCGCTAACCCGCTAACGGACACCGATAAAAATGGAGGTGTTTTGGGGGGCGATGGGTGCTGGAGACCCTCTCGGCTCCTGCTTTCGCTTTGGCTGAGGGATGAGCTCACTGAGAGGGGAGGCGTCGACTGGAGGAGGGGGGGATGAACCGGGGAGAGGAGGAAAAACGATTTTTAATAGCAAAAACGTCTTTTTGTTCGTAGAAACCAGCTACATTTTATAGGTTACGCGGTTATAATAATGAAATGTCTTTTCCTCCTTAATCAGGCTGGATTTCTGACATGATGCTTAAAGATATTCTAATAGAAATGATCAGAGTAGCTCAGGAAAAATACTTAATAAAACAGAAATTGATCATTTTTGCAAGTGAATGTATATCCACGTAATTTTCCCAGTTTATGAGAAGCATAATGTTTATGTACAGTCAATATTATCAGTGTAGTCCCCTTAAGATTTAACAGGCACTGATTAACAGTACTTTGGCGACCCCGTGTGGCCAAACCGATAAAACAACTCCACCGCTGAACCTGCACGTTATCTCCAGATCACGACAAATTAAAGGGGAATTCAATCTATTTTTTCACAGTGTCTGGATTAGTCCGTTGTTAAGAGGTAAACAAAGTCATTCAGACTGGCTTGATATGAAATGTTTTAATGTAGAGTAATTTAACGAGTCAGACTTGTTCACAGTGGTGGTGATAGGAACCAGACTTTACTTTCAATGTAAGTCAATGGAACCAGAACTTTGGCCATTTCTTTTCGTCTGTTAATCATTGAATTTTAAGACAGTGTAAAGGGCAACAGACATTTTCAAATTATGTCAAAAACTAAAAAAAAACCCTGACAAAAATGGAGATACGAGGTTTCGTTTTGACAGCAGCAATATGTATATATACACAAACAATAGTGGTGGAGGGGTACATGCAGGGTGCATTTACTACTATTTTACTATGTGGTTTCACTGGTGGTTTTGGATAGTATATTTGTGGACCCCTGGTCCTCATCACCACTAACGTAAACAAATCAGCATTTTTCTCTACAGTGAACCATTTCACTTCAATCTGCGTTAACTGTTCATGTCCAAACAAAACAAATACGCAGTCATTTTAGAAGAAATGGTAGAATTCCCAATTAATATTAATAAATGACATTAAATGCCTTATACCTAAGAATAAATAGATTTATTGAAAAAAATGTCAATAAAAAATTAAATTTTTACATATATTGCAGTTTTGTACATAATACATAATACAAACATACTCTTTCCCACACATATACAAACACCTTAGAAATAGTAATACCACATGAACAAGAGGATTTCTACAGTGCTGTGTAATTCTTCATTAATAACCTGCAATATTTTCTCTTCTTACTCCTGTAGTATTATTGTATAGCAAACCCATTTCATTTAATATTACTATAGATCCCTTTCATTAAAGTTACGCATACAGCACTCAGACAGTACAGTATGTATAGATGTAGTAGCGGGCCATCTCCTTATTTCCGCTGGCCTGGTATAGAAGTGAGAGATTGTAAGCAATCTCTCTGCGCAGATCCACTTGATCGTCTTCGATCCCCTTCAAACACAGTGAGAGACAAGTGTTATTAATTTTTAACACTGTTAACTTTTCTGAGTTGTCTATACTGGCAACTCACTTTTAGAGGCCTAAAGATTCTTTTCTCATCACAACCTTAAAACACTAAAGTTTTCAGGCCTAACGTTTACTCAAAACCTAAAGATGCACAGATTATGGTCAACACCGTAAACACCGTCCTACTCACCTCCAGTTTGAGTGGAGGGAAGCTAAGGGCTTTCTGATAGTAGTGAATGGCCAAATGGGTCAAGCCCAGCTGGTGCAGAGCCCGGCCCAGATTATACAAACTCTCCTGACAGTGACCTCTGAGCTCCACGTAGCGCCACAAGAATGAGAAACCCTGAAAAGACAAGAGAGGTGACGGTAACAGAACATGAGACAGGTGTTCATCATGGAAAACTCAGTGGCCTTGCTGGTGCTCAGACTATAGAACATCTGTTGATGACTTGGGTTGACAAGTCATACTCCAGACCTTCATCAATGGCCAGTTTCTGACCACAGAGCCGCTCTTGGCTGGATATTTTTGGGTGGTGGTCCACACTCAACCTAGAAGTGACCCTGAGGTATCTAACAACCCCAGCAGCACCACCACTACCATGTCGGTGTCACTGCTGCACTGAAAATGGACCAAAACCCAAATAATATCTGGTCACTGGTGGTCCTATTGTGGTCACTTTCCATTGTTGAACATAGTGAAGGGAGGCTGATGATTCTGCAGCAACAGCTGAGCTACAGTCTGCAATTACACCTACAAAGTGCACCAATATGGTAAGAGTTTCTAATAAAATGGCCAAGAAGCGGAGATACAAGGTGGATGTACTTAAGAAACTGGAAACTCTGGGTTCTTCTCCATGGCAAATATATCAAAAGAGTGCTTCATTGTGAAGAACAGCAATAACGGACATGCCAACATCCACACAGATTCGTCAACACATACCTGCAGTACTAAGGGGTGGCGTTTCATTACAAACTTCTGGGAGGCCATGTGAAAGAAGGTGAGACCAACGCATAAGCTGTGCAGAGGGTTACAGGGCTGATTCCTAAATGCCTGCATGTACTGACCTGCTCAGAAAGGAAACAAGGAGAACACCATTAAAAAAGGGGCAGATGTGCACTTCCCATCAAAGTTTGGGCTTCCTCTTCACTGTGCCTTTAATACTAATTAAGAATATTTTCTTTGTCAGTTTGCAATAACTTAACATGTTAAGCAGAAAGCTTTTTAGATCTTGCCATTCTTCTATGCAGAAACTGCAAACTAATGTAACAACTGACAAACATACTACATTGTATGTATAAGACTGCATTTTATCCCCTTCTTGTAATGTCAGCACTCAAGACTTTAGGGTGTTTAAACCAGCTTATGCGCATAAAACATTCAATATATACTTTTAACAATGGTTTGGAAAACTGTTCATTTAATATACAGGCAAAACCTGATCTTCATACCAAGGAAGACACTTTGGTGAACATGAAACTGAAATGCGGGAATGAATTGAATTTACAACCGTCTGCATTTAACCCATCCGTGCAGTGAAACACCCACATACATGCACGCTAGTGAACACACACACTTGGGGCAGTGAGCAGCCCTATCCACAGCGCCCGGGGAGCAACTGGGGGTTAGGTGTCTTGCTCAAGGGCACTTCAGTCATGGACTGTCAGCCGAGGGGATCGAACCGGCAACCTTCTGGTCACAGGGCTGGTTCCCTAACCTTCAGCCCACAACTGCTGAAGCTAAATATACACAAAGGATTAGCAAATACATGTTTTATGAAAGAAAAAAATAAGTATTTTATTATTACTTAACTGAAAAGTAACTCAAAAGTAAAGTAAATTCAAAAGGCGGCCAATTGTCCCAAAACCTTTGACAGGCCGTGCATAATAGGATTTTTATTTCAATCACGCTTCCGCAAATATGCAGTTACAAACAAATGCAATATGCAAACATTTGGGCACCCTTGGCCAAACTGCATAGTCGGCTGAATTATGAAGTGAACAGAAGTAAAACACAGACCACAAGCTGTGATATGTGCTCGATAAGGGACTACCGTAGTGACTAAAGGGCGTCCGAAATTCTGCACATGCCACAGTTGCTATTTTTCTGTTTTTCTGTCTGTCCAGTGTAAAGTAGCTGTGCATTAACCTTTGCAGAGTAATTTAAATACGTTCCAGCAGAGATAAAATTTTTTCACTTCAAAAATCAATAAAATATTTAATTTGACCACTGGGGTGGGTGGTCAAACGACTGATTCAGTGGCTTAAAGCTACCCAGAGCCAATCAGGGCAAAATTAAACGAAGATATGACCTTATGTCCTGATAAGTGGTCCACAAGGGGATGTGAGTGGACTACAGAGAGGCGTTACAGGATATTTGAGCAGGTTAATAAGTTCCTGCTGTGCTGTGGGACGTACCCAGGGCATGTTTGAACGTTCCAGACACCAGTGAGGTGTGTCCGTTGAGGAGGCAGAGCGCATGGTTCTCTGGGTTTTTCAGCATGAGACGCAGGCAGAAGCGGTGGTGGCGCACGTCCTGTGACTGCAGCGTCACCTGGTTGAAGACGTTCCAAAGCTGAGCTCGTTCCACGCTGCACATCAACATCAACCTGGGGCACAAAACATACGTGCTGGAGTTATCCTGTCGCCAAATGACTCTGGCCCACCTGATCTCAACTTAAAACAGTTTGGTGAAACATCAGATGTAAGTAATTCTCTAAATGTAGCTGATCAGCCAGGATATTATTTTAAAAGTCTGCTCGTGTAGCTACGAGGCCGAAATAGCTAATGAATAATGTAAACTTACGCCCCACCAAACCTGTAGAGGCCCCTGGACTGCCATTCTGGATGGACATCACAAATTTGCGAGTGGGCCGAATCTCATTCTTGTGGATGGGGGTATATAGAGTACATAAAAACAAAGCATAAGTGTACTTCAAACTTCAAACCAGGGTTGGGCGGTATAACGGTAATACATTACACTGCGCTATTTAAAAATGATGATGGTATTTTAAAATTATGTGTCACATCTCTATTCTATGTCTGAATGGCCTAATTATTATTATTATTTATTATTATTATTTATGGCATTTGGCTGACGCTCTTATCCAGAGTGACTTACAATTTGATCGTTTTTACATAGGTAGGCCAAGGTGGTGTTAGGAGTCTTGCCCAAGGACTCTTATTGGTATAGTGTAGGGTGTTTTGCCCAGGTGGGGATTGAACCCCAGTCTACAGTGTAGAAGGCAGAGGTGTTAACCACTACACTATCCCAACCACCACAATGATTAATTAATTAACATTAATTAATTCCACCCATTTATATCTTAGAGGAACTCACTGGGAGCTCGCTGACAGAAATAGGGGAATTCAGAAAAACTAGGCATGACAGTGGCTCAGTGATGGCCAAAAGCTAAACTGTCCACTCAACAAGTATGATTTCAGCTTTCGCACAAACATCAATCACTCCACTCTACACTCTCAGATATCCTCTAAATGAGGGTCATTTTGCCTTCGGTTAACTGTCCCAGTTGTGCTGTGGTGTGTGGTGTTTGGTCTGCTAACTAAGCTTTCATTAGCTTAGCCAAAATGCTACTGTCCAAAACACTACAAAGCAGATTTCAGCTTTCTATCACTCTATCACAAGTCACTCAACTTTTGCTCTCTCAGTTAATGCTAACCAGCTCTTCTCTCTTAGTTAGAAGTACTGTTTACAATTTAGCACCATTAAACTGTTTGCCCTTCACTGTGTTCAGTAATCTTCTAACCATGTACGCGAACTAAACTTTTTTGTGAAATACACTAGTTAATATTATTATTATTATTCATTATTATTAATATTATTAAAATGTGAGAAACACATTAAAAACACATTATAAAAACAAAAACGCAGGGTGCACAGCAAACACCTAGCAACAGCTTAGAAACAAATATGGAATACAATAGCAACTTTTTTAGTAACTAGTTTAGTAACTGTTTGGGATACCACACCATGTTCCACTTTATTATGCAAACTGGTTTTAAGTGTCATAAAGATTTAATTTTTTGTTTTTCAATTAAACACATGGATGCTATTGTGTCTCCAGGCTCTTTGGATTGCTGAAATCAATCTCAGACACCTGTAATAATTAGTTTGCCAGGTGAGCCCAATTAAAGGAAAACTACTTAAGAAGGACGTTCCACATTATTATGCAGGCCACAGGTTTCAAGCAATATTGGAAAGTAAAATGATCTCTCTGCTGCCCAAAAGCATCAAATGCCATGCCTTGAACGAGGTATGAAAACATTAGATATTTCACGAAAACTCAAGCGCAATCATAGTACTGTGAAGAGATTTGCGGATTTGTGCAGCTAAAGGCAGAATGAGGAAGGTTTCTGCCAGACAAATTCATCGGATTAAGAGAGCAGCTGCTAAAACGGCATTACAAAGCAGCAAACAGGCATTTGAAGCTGCTGGTGTCTCTGAAGTCCCACAAACCTCAAGGAGTAGGAGCCTTGCAGTTGTGTATAAACCTACTATTCGGCCACCCCTAACCAGGGCCCAGACATACATGAAGACAAGTCTTGTTAACTGATGAGTGCCGTGCAACCCTGGATGGTCCAGATGGATGGAGTAGTGGATGGTTGGTAGATGGCCACCATGTCCAACAAGGCTGTGATGTCAGCAAGGAATCATGGGGAGAGAGCTAGTAAGCCCGTTTACAGGCCCTGAAGGTGTGAAACTGACCCCGGCAAAGGATACAGAGTTTCTGACTGACCACTTTCATCCATGGTATAAAAAGAAGAACCATGGCTTCCATAGCAAAATGTACCATCTCATGCTGCAAAGAATACCTCTGTGTCATTGGCGGCTATGGGCACAAAAGGAGAGAAACACATTGGTGAGGCCACCATCCTCCCCTGACCTCAAGCCTATTGAGAACCTCTGGAGTATCTTCAAGCAAAAGATTTATGAAGGTGGGAGGCAGTTTACATCAAAACAGCAGCTCTGGGAGGCTATTCTGGCATCCTGCAAAGAAATTCAAGCAGAAACCCTCCAAAAACTCACAGGTTCAATGGATGCAAGAACTGGGAGGGTGATATCAAAGAAAGGGTCCTATGTTAACATGCAATTTGGCCTGTTAAGATGTTTTTAATTGAAATAGCTTTTAATTTCAGTAAACGTAATGCTGCAAATTCAACAAATGACCATTTTCAGTTCTTTGCAATCATAAAATGTTGTGAAACTGTTGTGCATAATAATTTGGAACAGTGCATTTTGAGTTTTAATATTTGTGAAAAAATACCGTTATCATTGGGAGGTTTGTTCAATAAAATTCGATTTATACTCGGTTGATGACTTTAAAATCATACTGACTGACATTTGCATCGACCATTTAGGAAAATTAGAGAAAAATATCATTCATTTAATAATTTGGAATGTGGTGTATAGCAACCACTTTGCCGTACCTTAGCAACCACCTATCATACCATAGTAACCAATCAGCAACTCTACTGCCTGGGAACTGCTCAATCACTGTATTTTCTTCAAGAATAGCACTACACTAGTTAATATCATTATTATTATTATTATTATTAAACAAGCAACACATTCTAAACACTTTACAGAGTGGACAGAGTTGTTATAAACCTGTTTATAATATTAAGTAATTATGAATAACTTAATGCTTTTTCTAAAGCCATAGATAGACATGCAAATCTTTGTTTTCCGTTTTGAACCATGTGCTGACCTGATGTAGTCGTAGGCTTTGCGGAAGTTGCGGTCCAGGAAGGCGGCAGACAGACCCAGATACTCCAGCTCCTTGCGCTTTGCCCGGTCGTCGTAGAAGGAGTAGAATTCCAGTGACGAGTCGACGAGCAGTTCAGCCTCAGCAAAGCGCTTCTCTTCACACAGAGCGTCCAGACACTGCAGCAGCAGCCTCCACCAGTCCTCCCGAGACAGCACGCTGGTCTTGCCTACAGCACAGACACACACAGAACATGACCAGATACTGAGATGTGAAAACGAAGCTACTGTACAGCAACAGCGATGTAGAAGGTTCTAATAATGTTTACTGAAGTTTGTTTCCAAATGGAATTACAATGATAAAAATGCTTTAACAATTAAAAAACTTTGCTTTGTCAAATTAAATATTTTTGCTATAATCAAGAATTTCCCAGCAGTATGACAGTATTTATTATTACAGTGCCAAATTACATCCTGTTACATAGCGGACATTATTGGTACTTAACTGGGCGAGGGGGTGGGGTTATGTTAAGAGTCAATTTGACCTGTTTCAAAGTTTAAAAACACAGGAAAAATATTCTCAATATATATTTTTAACATTTTCAAATCATTTTCTGCTGGACTTGGAGCAGCTATGACTCATTCAGTGTGAAATTGAAAGGGTCTGAATGGAAAGGGTCAGTTTGACCTGTAGAAGAAGAGATGTTCGGTTTTTATTTGTATTAAATCAACACAGCTCCATGACCAAAAATGTCAAAAATGGTGATTAATGTCTAGCTTTTGCCAATGTACAGAAAAAAAACTAGTTTAATGAAAAACGTATTAATTCGTACAAGTAAACCATGATTTGTAAGGAGTGAAAAACTTGATTACACCAAATATTTATTAAATTTATATTACAGACAAAAATATATATTTTAACTATTTATTTATGGTTAAACATGCATTGGGTCAAATTTGACCCAGACACATTATTGCTGTTTCTAACAGTTGAACGTAACAGGATGATTAAGGAACATGTTTTATTATTAAGAAAGCATGATTGGCCATCTTTTACTAGATTTAGTATAGTGAAGTAGTATGTGAAAGATTGAATAAAAATGATCATACTATTATTAGTGCTACATATAAAAGTAACTAAGGGTGCGTTGTGTCTGTTCAAACTTATCAAACTTGAAATCAAAGAAAAACTAAATATGCCTGATGCATGTTCTGAAACTATATTAAAGAATCATGGCATTACGTATTTTGCGATACACAAGCTTGCTTAAAGTAATAAATCAAAAGTTATTTGCCTATTTAAATAACATAAATGAAATGTTAATTAGAAGGTAAGAGGCGACTGTACAAAATTGCAATCACACATCACGTCCTACATCAAACATTTCAACAATTTAAAAAAATTTTCACATAGAATACAATTCTCTACTTCTCAGGTAATGTTGTTGGGAACCTAGTGGAAACTTGATTACTTTTCATGGTCAGTACAAGAAATAACAGCTACCCGTCACGTCCAGGTACGCCGCTTCTTGGTCCTCGATTTCAGACAGCTTGTTACGGGACACTTTAATGAGACGCAGGTGTCTGGTGCCAGACGATGTGCTAGCTATCAGACACACCTGGGCTCTCACCATCGCCACCTACAGGGCAGAAGCAGAAATAAAGAAGTGTTATAATCAAGCAAGGCTGAACTGGGGACTAAACTTAGCCCTGGGCTTTTGTCTGGACCAGCCTAGCACAACTACAGTGATCCACCCCCACCACACTCGCCCCTATACTCCCATCTAAGGAATAGGAGTATAATGTTTACATGACCACTTGAATAACTGGATAACTGCCGAAATCTGATAATGACTGCGTTATTGATGTGTATGTAAACACACTCATTGTAGAAACTCCAGTCCATCCCACATGTGCATTTGTAAGTAGAAGAGAGGGTTTGATTATTTATTTGATGAAAATTTATTTGATGAAAAGATGCTTGTGTTATTCTTTAACTCAGAAATGCAGAAAGTCAGAAATGCAGCCTGTCAATAGAAAATGCAAATCAAATGCAAATGGGCCATTCTATAGAAACATCAACTCTTCTGTCTTTCCATAGGTGTCAATGGTGTTACCAACCCTCATCGGTGTTACACATAAGAAAGGTAACACCAGAGACATATTTAATGAAAAATTCATTTTACGATAGGGCTGCTACAGAGCATCAAACCACATGGTGTCAATCATGGAAAATCCACTAAAATATATATTTTAATCCACTTGTATTCTATTTTTTCAGTTACCTAAGAATAAAGTGGGTCACGCCAGTGATTTCAACTAAAAGCTTCATATGAAATCATGAGCTAAATGAGAAAATGATAATCATCATTTCAGAGATCTTCAGAAAATAGATAAAAGGAAGTCCAGTGATGTCATTGGTGTGACTTTTATTTCAAAATAAGAGATTTTTTGTTACGCTGTAACACCAGTGAGACGAGTCCTGGGGACCACAACTTTCATTATATTGTTATAATATTTTTTGGGCATTTGTTTTCTTCAAGTCATTTAATTTATATATTTCACAGTCATGTATAGATTATTGTGGTTAAAATTGCAGAACAACGTGCTTCAAAATATGGCCTCAGCCTTTACACATGACTGTGAAGATGAGCACTTCTGTGGTGTTTGGAATTCTAGATAATTGATATAAAAACCAATATTGATGAATTGATGGTTCAAGAAGGTGTGATTGTTAAAATAACTTGTTTCATTTTAAAATATAAATAAATTGTAACCATAACATGTTTTGTTCATGGACGTTTCTGTAGAATGACTCAAATGTAGTTTGTTATGCAACTGTGTAATTACAAATGAAAAGCCAAATGACAATAACAACTGAAGGGTTAACCCTCATAAAAGGAGGATATGTGGAATGCAGAACAGAAAGAAAAAGAGCAGAAATACAGAAAAAGAGGGATCAAACCTTAAGAAGCATGGACAACATGGTGAGCAGAGCGTCTATGTAGTCTTCAGTGCGGCCTTGTGATCGGAGCAGTGTGGAACGATGGAGCAACAACTTCAGCTCCTAAACCCCCAAAAACACATACCACTTGTGAGCAATTGCACCGAAATTGTCTCATTAAAAACCTTTAGATTTAAAAAAAATACAACCGTAAACACATGGACACACACCTGCTGGGCTGCTGAGGAGTCCTGGGCCAGTGTGTCGGGGTCATACATGGGCTCCAGCGCCTGCAGGGCACAGTTGGGTCGACCCAGCTGCTGCTGCAGAGTGGACAGAGCCAGGCGTGCTTCCAGATGCAGTGGGGCCATCTCCACCACCTTACTGTAGCTCTTTACGGCCACCTCTAAATGACCGAGGGCCTTCAGACACTCTGGACACATAAAAACAGCACATTTAATATCACATATTGAAACCACACAGAGGAAAAATGTCATCCAAGTAATGTAATTGTACTTCCACTGTGTAGTCTAGACAGTTTACTAGATACATCTTTCAAGATGATATCAAAACTGACCTCTTATCTCATTAGTTCATGTCCATGTCCCTGGTGCCACACCATTTAAAAGACAAAATTCTTGATTTCTGCCTCTAAAGCATCTTCAGATTTTTGAGTACATCACTGTGTAGCAGCGCACAGGGAAAATACTACTTAAGCTTTAAGATTTTTTGATCAAACTTTGAAGAAGCATAATTACTAACATGCTAAGATATGGTCAGCATACACTGCTGTGAGTCATATGTGCAGGCTGAAAATTAAGGTCCAGCTTGATGTTTAGGTCTCAAATGCAAAAATCCACATTATACTGATGAAGATGATGATGACTATAGTAGATAATTCACTCACATCCTCAGAAGTCCTGTCCTGTTTTGATTGAGTTCTATCTGAATACTCTTTCAACAAGCTCAATATCAACAGATTCATCCCCTCGGGGAAGGGGTCCAAAGCACAACTCGATGTTCTTCGTTGTAATTGCTTTACGTGCAATTAAACACTTCCACCAGAAAGGTCTCCAATTCCCTAAAAACTTACAACTTATTAGCTGTGACTAATAAGATCATCTCCCCTCTTCCCACCAGACAAGAGAAAAGAAACACTCAGCAAGCTCACAGACCTTCCCTGATACCATGCTTCACTAAGAAAAAAGTCATGGTATGGAAGGAAAACACACAAAGATTTCTGACTCAGAATGTTTAATGATTAGAATTGATTCTAACACTATTATCATTTTTAATATGTGCTCATTTTTTCGTCAAAACAAAATTCTCAGACCATTCAAGTATAAAAATTACAGAAAGCTTGGAATACTGTTTTTGTTCTCTATATTCCACTACAATGTAAATCAAATTAGAATATTACTGTTGTCAAAAAAAAAAAAGCAAAACAAAAAAGTATGTAACTTTACAGGAGAAGGAAAAAACATACATTACTTCAATGTAAGTCAATGGAACAAAAAATTTTTCCAAATAATTTTTGGCCATTTATGTTGGTCCATCCTTCGTGAAATTTACAAACAATGTAAAGGCCAACATGCATTTTCAAATTATGTCAAAAACTGAAAATCGACAAAAATGGAAATTCGAGATTTTGTTCCGACAGCAGTGATATATAGCATATAAAAATCTACAGGAAGATTCACTTGAAATAGGCCCTGAATATTCTGCTGTGTCTCCTGTTAGGATGAAGCAATCTGAACCAAAAAAACATGCTACACAGGGTACGGGGTCTGCACCCAGGAATTGCAAACAGAGGTTAAACGTTGCGACAGCTGTCCGATGCCTTTCTCATTGCTCCAACAGAGGGGCAACCCAGCTTGTTCGAGGTTCCATATACTGAGGAGCACATTGCTTTGTCAGATTGCTTCGTCCTAGAGAGTTATTACAGAATATTTTGGGCCTCTTTCGAGTGAATCTCCCTGCATATAAGTACCGCGAAATGTCACTTTTACAGGAGAAGGTAAAAATGTTCTTAACTTTGAATGTAAGTCAATGTAAAGAGATTTTATTTCAAGCAATTCTGGAGCATTTCTTTCAGTCCATTCTTCATGACATTTTTAAACAACCTAAAGGGCAATTCAGGGGCTCAAATGATGTAAAAAAAAAAAAAAACATTTTTTTTTGTTGGTTTTGTTTTTTTTGGACAGCTATGATATACTTTTACCAAAATTTGCATTTAAATTACCAAAACTTGTTGAAATTTGAGATGTACTGAGCCAGTGGTTCAATCCACTGGTCCAACAATAAAAGGAACATGCACAGGTAAATGGACACGTATGCACCTGCATGGCGGAGCCACACCACGGCCAGGTTGTATCTCTCTGAGCAGACGAGGGCAGACAGCAGGGGCAGGGCGGAGTTGTATTCACCCTCATCCATGAAGGCTTCAGCCACATCCAGGTATAGGTCACCCAGCTCCTCTGGGCTCTGCTCCATCAGAGAGGTCAGCATGGGCTGCAGAGAAAGGAAACCTCTCATTACAAAAATCACGGAGGAAGCTGTGGGGAAGCAGGAGGCTGGTCACTCGCATATGTTTTGAAAATGCTCAATATTGAGACATTTTCAGACAGAGCTGTTTGTTCTAAACGTTTAGTTTAGAATGTCCCTGTGAATCTGACACTCTGTTCCTAGAGGTGCTACATTTTGATGTACAAAAACACACCAAAACCCATGGGACATTTTATTAACTGAAACTATAAAAGCTGTAACAAGTAAGTGGATCTCCTGATTCCCCCCGCAGTGGATGACTGGATAACCTGATCAATGAAAAATTTACAAAGGAAAAATTAGCTTCACCAGACTGAAGATCTCAAAATCTGTAAAATTACGGTTAAAATTGACGACTGAATCCCTGAAGTGAAGGAGCAGTGTTGAGAAAAATCTACCCCACCCAATTTACCCCCTACAAGACAGCCGAATTAGAACAGTGCTCATCTTTCTTATCTTAGTCAGTAACAAAATCAGTCTGTTTAGTTCTAATTCATAATGAGAGGTTGAATATGCTCATGTTAAAATGAATTATGACCATTTTTGTTACTAAAACCTCAAAAATGTTATGAGTGCACCAGATGTCTGAAGAGCTTAACGCATTAATAGCTCCCTCACAGAATGCTTTTACACAAAATGGTTATCAATCTGCTGCCTGAACCATTGTTTTATGACATTTTGCTAAAAATTGTTGGCCTAAAACATATTTTTAATACCCATTCATGGTAGAGATGCTACAAGCAGGAAAGAAATATCCCCTTTTATCTTCTTTTCCAGACTTTTCCCTAAATAAAACTTAATAAAATTGCTTGTTGTAAGCATTGTAGGCATCAGAAGACTCCTGGTTACTATCACACAATAGCCCTTTCAGTATTTTTTATTAGCCAAAAATAATGATTAAAGAGAACAGCCACCAATTTATATCAAACTACTGACATCATACTAGTTGGTGTTCACCATCTTTTATCACTGCTGTTACAAATAATGACTGGATTAATGTATATTTAAGTATGTGACTCACATCTAGTGGTTTGAAGACACTCTGGTGGATCAGACAGACCATAAGCTTCACCCTGATATCTACTGGAATATCATCAGGCACCACAACCTCCAGAATCTCTCCTACAGAGAAAAGCAGTCAGATACAGTGATTAAAGAACTCTTCTGTAGACTAATGTAGTTCAATGATGGTCTATTTCAGATCAGGGCAAGCGTCCCTGCTGCTTTTCCATCCTCACCCTTCGCTTCTGCCTCTTCTTTCTTCTCAACCTTCTGTTCTTCCTCAGTTTCTGGATCAGGCTGCTCTTTGGTTTCTTGCTTGCTGGAGTCTCTCTCCAGCATAATGTTACAGAACCTGATCAAGGCCTGCAAACAAACACAATCTATCCAATCAACCTATCAAGCACACAGTCTGGATAGACTGGAATTGCAAGTTGTATTAACTCACCATCAAATCCCTCCACGTCTCGCTTACACATACAGTCAAATGAAAAAGTTGGAAGACCCCTGGTTGAATTACATGCTGGCTGATTTTAGTTTTGAGTTACAATATGTTAACACATCCCTTGGATGTGGAATTTTCCTGCAAATTTTAGCACGCAATTTCAATTTTTAACAGACTGGAAAACACAACACGCTATACTGAATATGTTCTCAAAGTGTTAAATTCAGCAAATAAGGGAAATCGTGCATTAAAATGTGCAGAAGTTTGTTCTCTGTACAGGATACGTTAATTATTTTCACTTAAAAAATCAATAAAACATCACTTCACCAGGTGTGCCAAAAACTTTTGCAGATGGCTGTGTGGACACTTAAGCATGCAGCCCGTTCTCCCTCACCTGTAACGCTTTGCCGTACTGGTGGTTGGCTATGTAGAGCTCGGCTGCCATGTTAACGCACTCATGGGAGACCAGCTCGGGGTGCCGGTCCAGAGCCTCCTCCATCACCCCGATAGCCGAAGACAGCTCGTTGCTCTCATAGTAACTTCTAAACTCACAAACACACACAGACCCACCATATCAGAACAGTTGAGGAATCTCAAGTTGAACGTACTTTCTCCATTTCACTGAAGAGATCTCTCTGAGCCCTCTAGGCCTCTAGGCAAATATTATGGTAATGCTCTCTATTTCATTGTTAAACTTTGGTTGGAAACAAAAAGGTTAAATCTTGGAACTCCCAGTGGAAAACTGTCCAATCAGGACTACTCTGGAAGAGACAACTCCTGTGAGAAGAACATCACTCTAGGCCTTCTGTAAGCCCTACATATGTCACTGAGTGAATATTAACAGTAATTTAACCAGGTTTAAGTGTCAGATATTAGAAAATAGTAAAAGAAAAGTAAAACTGCAACATTGCATGTAAAATACATAGGAGCGCTTCTCCGGCCTTCAGTTAAATCAGGTCAATGCTTCAGTATTTTAGCAAACCGTGACAGCGCTAGGCCTTTATTTCAGACCCTGAATATCAAAACTCAGTCAAAAAAAGAGAAAAAAAAAACAGAGAAACACCTGTACAATAATGCTGATTTCTGCTAGTGACCCTGTGGGATTTCTTATAGTATGTTTGCATTAGTTGAATGATGGTTGTGAATGCAAAATATGCATGGAAAAAGATATGCTAATGTATGTTGCAAGCTTCAAATAACATTACGCAATGTATTTTACAAGTTTTATATGTCTGTGTTTAATTTAAGATTTAATTTAATTATCCCATGAGGGTGCTAGTAGAAATTAGCATCACCAGAAATGCAGGGTTTTGATAGAGTTTTGATATTTATAACCTGAAATGAAGGCGTCGCTCTAATAATCACAGTTTGACAATGATAAAAACTGTTTGTGTGTTGAAAATATTGAAGCACATTTATCTGCAGTCAAGCCCAAACAAGCATCCCCTGCAGTGTGCATGCACAGCTAGCTAACGTTAGCTGAGCCGTTGAAACTTCCCTCTGATGCAAACCATTTTCCAGAGAGGTACAGCTTTGTGTAGCTATGCACTTTAGTTCATAAGCTTTGAACTCTGAAGCTACACCTTAAGTGAGCACTCTTTGTAGACTGTGTTTGTTAGCCTGCTGAGCTAAAAAAAAATCAGAGCCTAGCTGAGCTAATGTAACCTAGCTGGCTAGTTACCTTCCTAATGGCTTACAACTTGGCCACGACTCAACTCAGTGGTTAACACCTCTGCCTTCTATGCTGTAGACTGGGGTTCAATCCCCCACCAGGGCAAGCACCCTACACTATACCAATAAGGGTCCTTGGGCAAGACTCCTAACACCACCTTGGCCTTCCTGTGTAAAATGATCAAATTGTAAGTCGCTCTGGATAAGAGCGTCATAAATGTACAATTACATAAATGTAAATGTAAGCGGTCGCCGCTTCTTACTTGGCCATGTCGCGAGACAGCTGCATGAAGTGCTCTCCGTCCGTAGGGGGCAGGAGGCTGAGGATGCGGCGGTAGCCGTCCATGGCCTGCTTGTGTTCTCCCACCTGCTCGTAGAGGCTGGAGCGCTCCCACAGATAGCGCACGTTACTCTGGTCATACTTAATCGCTGACCAAAACAGAACACAGCCTTTAGATAGAGTACCACCACCACTCACACACATTAAGTTTTATACAGATATTCGGAATTCTTCGCATCCCTCTTAGTTTGGTGAAATATCTAATTTCGGGAAATTTCCTCTTAGCCTGAATAGCTGAGACTCGTTTGGTTTCTGACGTTTGCCTCTTCTTAACTACAAGGCTAATATAGCGAACATGTAAAATGCACAACTAAATCATGACTGACTAGCCTAAAACTGAGCTAAGTTGTAAATGAATGTCTTAGATATATAAAAGTGAACAAAATTACAGACCAAATTTGGGCTTCTATTGGCTGCTACTGCTGTTTTGCCACTATGCTTTTTTATTCAATGCCACTTTTATAGATACAGTGTCAGAAATAATCCACATAAGCAAGTGTGGAGATTCAGGCATAAGTTTAGCACAATGCTAACAGGTTGGTAACATTACTTGTTAGCTATGTCAGTGTATTCGGTGTAAAACCAAAAAAGCAAACCTCAGGCACTAAACATGTCCAGCTGATATTACACGCAGGGAATGAGGGAAAAATGTATTTAATATAAATATATTTAATACAAATACAAATATATTTAAACCTGTCCAGTGTTTGAATATGAATACATTTAGATTGGTTATAGTTAAAGCAATGATTCCTGTATATATCTGAGCCTTCCAAACAAAAAGCTGCAATTTGTTTTCATTTTTTAAGAGGAACTCACAGATTTTCCAAACTTTCTGGATAATTAAGTGGATAAGAGGTGGATTCAGAGTCGTTTGGTGTGAAATACTCCATTCCTGAGAAAAGTCAAATAGTTCACAGTGTTGGCGATAGGAACCAGACATCTGAATACCTTTCATGCCTCTAAAACCTACATCACAAAAAGCTATTACATGAAATGGTTGGGATAGTGTAGTGGTTAACACCTCTGCCTTCTACACTGTAGACTGTGGTTCAATGCCCACCTGGGCAAACACCCTACACTATACCAATAAGAGTCCTTGGGCAAGACTCCTAACACCACCTTGGCCTATATATGTAAAATGATCAAACTGTAAGTCGCTCTGGATAAGAGCGTCAGCCAAATGCCATAAATAAATGTAAATTAAATGGATATGCATACGCTACGTGATGTCAGAGATGTTGTTTGAAATATGATTTGGGCCTATTTGGCACATTTTATGGAGTACATAAAATGGCTATATTACTTCTACAGTGCACCACTTCACATGACGCCACTTGGAATGGCTCATTCAAATATTTTATTTTACAGATGTTCTGGAGCCCAGGCTTATCCCACACTTTAGCCACTGACAAAACATCTCACTACAATAGACACAAGCAAGCTTGCTGTTGTAACTGTGCTGACCTTTGGTGTAACAGATGATGGCCTGCTTGACATTATCCTGCTCTAGAGACATGTCAGCCAGTTTGACCCACTCCTCGCAGTCACTGGGGTTCAGGTGCGCTGCAATCAGTCCGAACTGCAACGCCTTCTCCATGTCGCCCTGATCCTCATAGATCATTGCCAGTGTGGAGAAGGGCTCATAGGCCAGGGGAGCTGAGACACACCAGAAAGCATGGCTTAAATTCCCTTTTAAATGAAAACACTTCAACACTGACATCCACTGAATTGTCTTCAAACATTTCTCCAGAGAAAATGTTACTATGGTTAGATTTACACAAGGGAATTCTGGAAATAAATGGAAAATTTTAACTCTAAACCTGTTCAATGGGTTTTTCATAAACCAAACTCTGAGGAATTGTAGCAAACAATGAGAAATAGGTCCATAATTTAGAAATAGAATCCATACATCCCCATAACATGGATCGTCCTGATTGCAGGTGGCTTGAGGAAATAGGAAAACTTAAACTTCATTGTTGAGAATCAGGCATAAGACAAAACAGATCCAACAGACCCTGGCGAATGATCTCCATGCACATCAGGATAGCGTCGTCTTTCTCTCCACGAGCATAGCGGATGTTGGCCTCC
Organism: Pygocentrus nattereri; assembly: GCF_015220715.1. NCBI lineage: Eukaryota > Metazoa > Chordata > Actinopteri > Characiformes > Serrasalmidae > Pygocentrus > Pygocentrus nattereri. The sequence goes on along the minus strand of NC_051222.1, from coordinate 7,412,962 downwards.
CCCATTAACCCCCGGAGGGCGCGAGGTAGCTTACTGCGGGGGCGTCTTTCCTAAAAAACAAAGAGAAGGGCAGGGGTATAAGAATTCCCTCAGAATTTGCAGGTCGAGACCACCCATATCCCCCTGCGCTCAATTTTAAGAGGAAATGTTTTTATTAACATCTCATTAATGAAAGTGTGGATCGTAAAGGAGTGTTAACAGCTTTTTGCCAGATTCCATTTACACTGTTCCCAATAATGTGTCCTCAGTGTGAAATGTACACATTAACACATAAGCTGTTTCTGTTTCACCCTCTGTTTGCTTCTGAGTTGACAAACTTGGCTTGAACAACTTTTTGTTAAAATTTAATTCTCGTCATTTGTCAAAAATAGTCGCTTGGAGTGTATTGATGGCCACCCAAAAATAATTTATCCCAATTTAAACATACTTAATTTCCATTTCTTCCCATTTTACCAAACACCAAAAAGAAAATATTTTACATTTTTATGTATAAATAATAGCACACGGTGTCATTAATGCAAGGCATCCGTTTTTTCTGCCCTGTGGTCATTTTGACCGCTTCAACCTTCACATTAGCCAAGTTCATGAGATGCTTCACATCTAAATTTAATTATTAGATGTTAGATGGAACAGAAGTGGTAGAAAACGTGCAGACTGTCTAACAATTAGTCTGAAATAAACTCAGCTCCACACACTTGAAGAACGGCTCATCGTATTAATGCTGTAGCTCGCACCTTCATCATCTTCTTGTTTTCCCGATTCAGTTCCATCTCCAGGGCAAAGACGTCTCCTGGCGTGACTTCACTGCCGCCCCCACCTTCATCTTCATCGTCCTCGCCGATCTCTCTCCACTCTCCTTCATCATCGTCCTCGTCCATGTCTTCGTCCACAATCTCCTCGAGTCCCTCCCCAAGCATGGAGGCGAAGGCCTTCTGAACAGACAGGCTAACTCCCTCTTCTGTGCTGCCTACCAGACAAAAGGCAAGAAAACATTCTTTTTCAAACTGAGAAGCTTCTCTTACCTGGAAAACACAGGGAGCAGTTAATGCTCTGAAATTAGGACAAATAAGATAGCAGCTCTTGTTAATGTTTTTCATTGAGGTTTGTGCCCATCAAGGACCATTTCATGCTATAAGCCAGGGGTGTCGAACTCAGCCAATAAAAAGGCCATATTAAAAAATCTCAGCAAATCCATTGGCCAGCTGTGTTTCAGTTCATTTTATTTAGCATTTTGCCATGACCTGAACTGGGCACGCCAAAACTGCAGTAGCAAAATAGACACTGAAGACTTATTCAAAAATAATTCTAAATAAAAATAAACTGTTTCAGGTATTTTTTTTAAACTGCCTATTTTCTTGAACTAGACACCAGGGATCTTTTCTTTTTGTGTATCCACTGGCTCACAGACTGTTGAAGGGGGTCAAAACACATGGTATGTTGCAGTGCATGCTGGGGACTGTAGTGCATTTCAAGGTGAAACAAGCTACTAAAACCAGGAAATTAAAATAATTACATTGGCCAAATAGGACTGTGCGGGCCTTGTGTTTGACACATGGGCTTATAAGCAGTTATTTAAGACCCTGAGACCCACAGGTGTGTAGTTTTACTGTCGTTGTTGTTTTTGTTGTTATCATTACTGTAATATTTGGTTTAGAAAATGTCTTATGCTTATTTTATATTTCAATTTATGGATTTATTTTATTTACACAAGTAATTTAATTGTATAAAGCTTCTATTTCTCAAATGTTTTAGTAATTATTGTTTTTTTCCTAATTAAAATTAATTAACTATTAGAATCTGTTCTTGCATAACGTCATACGCAAAAGTTTGGCCGCTCATACATATTGGGCAAAAATACATATATTACATTTTGTAAAAAATATAATACTTCAGCAACAAATAAAAAGTGTGCCTTTTAAAATGTTCAGAAAAACACCATATTGAAGTTTGTTCATTTTAGTATGTTAACTTATTTTCACTTAGAAGATCGACAAAACCAAAAAGGGGTAGACATGTCAAGTCAGATTTATTGTCAATACTACAATACGTACAGGACATACAGTGAACTGAAACTGCGTTACTTTCAGACCCCATGGTGTGGCAATAACACTAAATAGGCGGTAAACAGGAAAAGTGTGAATTTAAATAGACTAAAAAAAACACTAAACACTACTCATAAAAATAAGATTAATTGTAGAAAAATAGAATAATAAAAAAATAACAAATATAAGAAGGACCTGAAATTAACACTTGCATATGTGAATTGGGGTGGATACAAAAAGTAGAATGTCATTTCGGATCACCAAATTTAAAAAATTGCACTGCACCAACCTATCTGATGTTTCCAAGCTGTTCTGCGGACCTGCTTCGAAGTGCTCGGAATGGCATCGTCCTGATCGGCAGCGTCATTCTCATCAGAGCCGTGACCCGCTTCCTCCTGGACCAGAAACATCAGTCAGCAAAAAGGATTTTCCATGCAGGGATGGTCAGATTATTTATTGACCTTTAGCACAACATTAAACCGATGGTAAATATTCTGTTGGTGGGTCCTTATATTTGGTTGGGGGGGGGGGGGGGGGTTCTCAAAAGTTCACAGCATGACCTGTTATGAATGCACTAAATTCAGAAAACATGTTCTCACATTTAAAGCACCTGTTTTTCAACTACGATGTTCAGCATTCACTTACTGCTAGTCGGGTTAACCTAAAGTATGGTATAGTTGAGATACACAGCCGAGAGTGAAAACTGTGACTGCAAAGCACAGAAGTGGAAACATCAGAGTCTGGGGCTGTTTTTATGACAGTGGTGTTGGTGAACTTGTGCTGATTGATGATGATCATTATGGTCTTGTAAAATAAATGCCATTTGTTTCTTAACACAATATCCCTTATTCATCAAACGTTGCACAAAAGAGTGCAACGTTATTGATATACAAACCTCTCTGCTTCTGATATGTGAAACTTTCATACAATCTAGAAACAAATAGTATATCAGCTTTGGTGCGTGAAATCAAGCGCATGCCTACCAGCACCTCATTTATATATAACGCGAATGAAGCCCTAATTCATGCAGATGTTTCAGTTACAGAATAGGGTTGGTTTACACCACTGTACATATAAAATAAGCACATACAGTTCTATACGGGATTTCCAGGTGCACAAATTATTAGTACTGTCTTATTATTGGTACTAAAGGATATTGATAGTAGTTTTAGCTAGTGGTCCACAAAACAAGCAATTATTTCAGGTCATTAAAGTATTAAACAACCTTAAACTTACAGAGTCTTACCAGACAATCATACAGAAAGAGGAAACTGATGAATAACGAAACTGTCGGTGAAACTGAAATGCACACATTTTACCCTACACAACTTTAAGAAATAATGGTCACTAAACATAATACACTTCTTAAATACAGCACAAATGTCCAAATACTCGTTGGTTCCACTGTAAGTTTAAGATCAGTCACTGAAATGCATCTCTGTTGTTTTCCTGGTGGTTCTATACTGTACTTTGTGCTTTCTTGATGGATCAATATCACAGTGTAAAGCACTCTAATGGCTTAACAGGTGTTCTGGAACTGATTTCAGATACATCTGATGGTTTCCTAATGGTTCCCTATAAGGTGTCCAACAGGTAACCAGTGATCTGTGGTTGGTTAGTGTAGTGCTTAACACCTTTGCCTTCTACACTGTAGACTGGGGTTCAAGCACCCTACACTTTACTAATAAGGGTCCTTGGGCAAGACTCCTAACACCACCCAAGCCTACCTGTGTAAAATGATCAAACTGTAAGTCGCTCTGGATAAATAAATGCCATAAATGTAAATGTAAATCTCTAATGGTAACCATCAAACCAATTACCATTAGGAAGCAAAATCATCCAGTTTTAACCCTAATAGTTCTAATGGAAGTGAGAGGGTGAGGTTAAACCGTTTTTTACCTGCAAGTGAACCAAAAGTAAGAGGTAAACACAAACACATACATGCATATTCACGAATTCATAGTTTCTTTAGTCTGATTAACTCGATCAAGTCGACTCCGTTCAGGTGCTCACAGCACACAGTGAAGATATCAGTGAGTTAGAGGTCCTGTGTTTTTACACCGCACTATTTGTGACAGATTCTGTAAAAGACGAATATCGTGATGGCGATAAATGAGCGATGTATCGAGCAGCTCTGTCAGAAAACCCGTCCAGCACCGTGTTAAACGTGTTTACGGAGTTATTTACCTTCCGCTTGGCTCGTCTTTCCTCTCTGCGTCTCTCAAACTCCTCGAAGGAAATCTTCCCCTCCAGGTAATCATTGAGCTCCGGGCTGGACTCCGACATTATTTACAAATCAGAAATAAATCGATATAAATTTCACTGAATAAACACAACTAACTACAACAGGGGCGCACGGGCACCGCGAGTCTGGAGACACTCAGAGACACCAGCGCTACAGCTTCTGTCAAAATAAAAGTCCCTCAAAACGTCTGCGTTCACTTCTGGGAATTCAGACGTGAGAAACGTATTTAAAATATGTTTTTAAACAAAAACTATAGCTCTAAAACCAGGAATTATTAAACAATATAATATAATATAATATAATATAATATAATATAATATAATATAATATAAACGTTTATATATATATATATATATATATATATATATATATATATATAAAATGCGCTGGCAGGCATTTTTAACACTCCTGATATGTTCATTCTACTTGGTAAACACTTCATCCATAAAATGACATTTATAAAGAGAATCCCGTCTTACAGTGCATTTAAAAATAACTTTTAGAATTATATCTCCTCAATCCAGTATATGTATTGTAAAAAAACAGCTAAGCTAATGAACGTCCCACTACCTCACGCAAGACGTGAGATCTGCTTTTCAGTTCATGAATGCACTTCATTTTTTTTATCATTATTTTTTTGTTATTCTTTCTTGTTTCCTTTATTTAAACTTATGAATTCTCATTGTGTACTATTATTATACTGAAACCCTGTCCTGATAATCACTTATTCCTCTAGCAAGAAAAAACAAAACCCTTCTTCAACGCGCTTTTTCATATGTATAAAAAATGGATGTGCCGAAACAGACAGACTCTGTAAAGACAGTTTGGGGGCTTCACACTCACAAAGCTTTTAAAACAGGCGTGCATTGGTGAAACCTGGTGGACAAAAGGACAAACAGCAGCTGCTCTGCCCTGCAGTTGAGTTTTAGACTAAGTGCGCCAAATCTGTTCCTTCTACATGTTTCTAAAGCAGCAAATGTGATTAATAACATGTAGAAACAGTACATCCAGAACTCCACAGCTAGAGTTCCCACCCATATTAAGTGCCCAGCTTACATCACCCCCACTCTCTCTCAGCTTAGACTGGCTATCGGTGTTGTTCTCAATACCTAGTTTAAAATAAGGTCTGATATTTCTTAGAATAAAGTTATTCTAAAATAGTTCAGTCCAGTAAATGTAGCTATACTGCCATTCCCATAAGAGACTGGTTATATTTTCTTTGTTAGACTCACAGAAACTGCAGCGCAAATCACTGTCAATTTAAAAGAAGCTTTCACTGGATAGCATCTGTGAAGTATTCTGAATGGTCTATAGATTCATCTGAACATGCAATGTTTTTCTGTCTAATATTCAACTATATAGTGTGGCTGAACCTGTGCCTACTGCAGCCTTGGGTTCCTGTTGAACTTAACGGAACAAACTTTATTTGTCCCAGAGGGGTAATTCATAAGTGAGCATATAAACAAAACATTTAACATTTAACAAACATTTAACATAGAGACATCTTCATAAATAAGATAAATAAATAAAAACCATAGTAAACACATGGCTCACCAGGAATGATCAGTGATTAACCTGAAGGCAGAGTGGAGGACATGCGAAGGGTCTTTCATAATAGAATGGCCTGTTGTGTATGTAATAAGGCCAGTGACCTCAATAGAAGACCAGTTATTTCAGAGTAAACAGATATCAGGCACCGTAAACTGTTCTTATTGATGTTTATATCCTAGCTCCGTAAAGGGGTGCACCAGTCATCAACATTATTTAGACATACTGTGGCAATCGATGCTCATTGCCCATACCACAAACTATTGGTGATAGGCAATAAAATTAGCAGAAAAAATTCCATCCATCCATTTTCTAAGCCGCTTCTCCATTTCAGTTTATTTGATGTAGATGTTCCAAACCCTGGCCCTGGGGTATCACATGCCTTGCACATTTGAATGTTTTCCTGGCTCCCAACACACCCATTTGAAGTCATGAAGGGCTTGTTAACCCTTAGAAACCTACAATTTTGGGTAGTTCTTTTGGTATTTTTGGGGCAATTACAATTCCATCAGGTCCAAGTCCACCCAGAGACCCTGGGCTACTCAGATATGCCATTATTTGACATGTAAATGCTATCAGATACCATAAGCTAAATTTTGTATATTTTTAATTATACAGAGATACAGAGATGGCTGATGGACGGTCACAGGTGAATGAAATCACTGGAATGAAATGAAAACACAGGAAGCCCAACTCGCTCAGGTCCTCACAGGAATCAAAGATATTGGCTCACAACTGCGTAATCTCTCTGTTGCTTGTCCTCCTTCTGTTTCTGCTCTGGGTTCTGCAGAACCACTTCAGTGAATAATACTGTGAGTAACCCAGATAAATTTGATGGATCTCCTGGCAAATGTTGGGGTTTTCTTCTCCAATGCTCCGCTTTCCAGTAATTCACCACGTTGTTCTGATCAGGCAGCATTTTTCATATCACATATTTATTACATCAGATAAAGCTTTAGAGTGGGCTACAGCAAGGTGGTCTCGTATTCAAGACCTGACATATGGACAATTTTTGAACGACTTTTGATCACCCTTATGATGGTTGCTCAAGTGCAGAGCTTTTGTGCAGGCTCAAAGAAGGCAATCACTCAGTATCAACCCAACAGTTTGTCAGTTCAGCCTAAATAAATAGTGGTAACAAGCAATTTCACTGGTTTTATTCAAAACAAATAAATACTTTGAATGAAACGATGTAAAGTAAAATATCAAATATCAAAAACATTTCAAATCTTCATCTGCCCTGTTCCACTTTATACAGTGCAATGCTGGATTTGAGAGTCTCTTGATTAAATTATAATAGGTATTTTAATGATTTAAAGCTTGATAATTCTTTATCTGGTCTCAATTCTTTATCTGCCATTACCAGCTGGTTGCGCTGGTGTCTCTCTAAATAGGCTCCAACTTGTTCAGAATGCAGCTTTACCAGGAATTGAAAGGTTGAGCTAAATTTGTTTGCTGAGGCAGGCTTACTGCTAACCCACCCACAGCTCAGTTGGAAGATAATTGTCTTATGAAGAACTTAAACATTGGAAAAACATTCAAGGGAATACTAAAAGTGCAACCTTGATAGATGCTTTTTCAATCCAAACAAAACATTTTGGATTTTTAAATCCAAATTAAAAAAATCTGTTTTTATTTTAATTTACATGATTGCTTTATTTCATTTACATAATAGCTTTTATTTTCATCTAATGTGAAACCTTCTGAAATGCTATAAGTAAAATGGAAAGTGCTGCAGTGGATAAAAAGACATTCAGTCTGGATTCTCAAGGTTAGTTGTATTAATTGTAATTGGACAAAGAATTTGCTATACTTTGCAGAATTAACTGACTGATGATAGAAACCCATCATAGTATATTTAGTTTTAAGGACATATGGCTTTTCCAATTCACACACACATATGCTAGGGAGCCAGCTTCAATCCAAAAACACCTTGGTCTTTTACAGCATCTCCTCTGACAAACGCAGTTACCCAGTACACAATCCAGATGCATTCCTAATCTAGAAGAGGGGCAAGGTATGGCAATTTTCTTACTCTCTCTGGCAATGTAGCCATTATTAGAGCACACTAAAATCCAGGGATCTAATTTATTGACTGCATTTATGCACAGTTGCATGCATAAATCTTACATATAGACATATGTTTTACAAATAGAACATGATTTACCATTTATTTCTTATGTGTGAAAATGTGTGTATATTTAGAACTACTCCTGACCATGCATGTTCTGAACAGTGTAATCATGGGTAAGTCATTATGATTTGATTGATAATGAGAACAATAATTACCAAATCAGTTAACATGTTTCTTCAACCAGCATAAAATAAAAACCTATTGTCGTAGTGAACAGTAGAATAAATACTGTGATTGAAACCGAACAAAATTATTCAGATGAAAACCGCAATACATTTCAGTAATGGAAATCTCACAAATACTTCTGCTCTGCTCTATTACTTACAGTGTGTAGATGAAGAGAAAAAAGGTTAGCACATCTAATTTAGACTCACCGAAAAAGGTCATTTAAATTCATGAAAGAATATCAAAATTGATTGTGATGATGTACACAGTGGCTGACCTCTTTTACTTTAGCTTTTAAGTCATATTTTAAAATGAGATGTTCAATGTAAACAAGTAAAATGTTATAAATACTTGTATAAATAAATATTCTGTAAAATCCAATTCTTGCATGCAAACTGAACATAAGTTTTACATTTTACTCTTTTATATAAAAGAGTTTTCATTGTAATAATTATTTCAATGGCATTAAATGCATTTCTTACATGTTAAAGGGAAAGTTTTATTTATAAGAACTAAAGTTTTAAACGCAATATTTCATTTCAGCTTTTCACAAGCTACATAGGCTACATGTATAGCTATTTGGAGGCATTTCTGTATGTAAACTGATAATGAAGGAATGGAGAAGTGTAGGAAGCATCATTGTTCATTTATAACATGCTCTAACACTTGTTTTGATAAATGAGACCCCAGAACTTTTCATTGTATCCAGCATAGGCTTAAATAAATACTGCTGGCTAGTGCTGGACAGGGAGTTTTGAATGAAACAAGGCACAAAAAAAAAATGTAATCACAATGTTGACCTTAGTGCTGATAATTCTTAATTATGTGTGCCAAACTTCAGCAACGCAGCTCTAAATAGGCTCTAACTAATTCAGAATGGAGTACTTATGAACTTACAGTGAGAAGAAAGGTTAAAACAGACCACTTTTCTCAGCTGAGACAGGCTTACTGCTAATTCCTAGGATGAAGGCTCATTTACTTCTATTGTTTTTAACTGTGCCTTTATTTTTATTTAGACTATAGCGTTTTTACTTTATCTTGTAGTAATCATTTTGAGATGTTTTTACTATAATAAAAAATGCTATATAAATAAAGATACCTCACTAGCGTTATAAAAGAAGAAGCCCACTACAGAATAACAACCATACAGAGATAAGCTCACACTAAGTCTAGATGTTCAAGGCTAAATGTATCCCAATGGCATAAGAAATTTGGCATTTTTTCCCAAATTTTCTGATTGATTCCTTGATAGATTTTCAAGAGATCAGACTCTTCTATGTGACACACAAACACACCGAGGCGCCAGGATATTTCCAAAACCCGATCCCTGCATAAAGGGGCTCAGTGAACGTACAACGGAATGTATATAAGTGGGTGAGTGTATGTGTGTCACAGGAGACACTGTAGAAAGACAGATTGCCAGAAGACCAATCCAGATACACTCCTACTCTGGAGGAGGAGCTAGTTATATCCATTTGCTTCTTATTGTACCTGGCAATGTACCTGTTATTAGAACAGACCAGAGCCCAGGACTTCTCATTGTAACCAAAGTCAGGTTTATCACTGCCGTTTTTCCTGCTGATTCCTTTATATGCCATTGCTATAGCAGATACTCCGCTCCATTCAGCCTCCCAATAACAGCGTCCAGTCAGGCTCTCTCGACACAACACCTGTGGACAACCATCAAATCTCTCTGGATGGTCTGGATATGACTGCTGCTCTTCCATACGGGTCACCTTACTGTTCTTCTCAGACAGAGACACAAATGTGTTTGCTGTGTTTGGGTCCAGTGTGAGTTCGCAGGCATCTGCAAATGAATGGACAGCATATTTTAATTAAGTTGTAGGCAAGAATTTAATTTGGACAACAAAATTATAACTTTTCTTTGCTTTATTTTATTGGATGCAAAAATAAAGTTGAAAAAAAAAAAAAACTTGACAGGTATCCCTGGTTTGTAATTTTATTTTAATTTCAATTTTGGTTCTGTGCAAAAGTCAGAAACTGTCCTTCATTAATGAATTTTTATTTTAGGAGCTATTTGAGGAGATATTGCTGAGGAGCACTTGCATAAAAATAAAGAGAAAACGACACCCCAATGCATGAACTGTCATCATCAGCATTTAAGGCATGAGGAATACTCGGTGCTATGGGTCTAAAACAATGTGCAGACGTCAAGAAGCTGTTCCTGAAAAAAGAAAGTACACAAAAAAGGGGACAATTTGCAGCTGGAGGTGTTCTCTGGACAATGGACTGACCATTCCAGAGTCTGGACCTCAACATCAGTATTTGAGTTTACTTTGATTGTGAGAAGCAGAAAACGCAACCACCGTCGAAGACTGAACTTTGGAAGTAAGGAAAAAACAGTCCTGCTGATTACTTCAAAAAACTGCAAGTATAATGGAAACTTTAATAGAGGCAAAGTGTGGACAGATTAAATGCTGCAAAATTTTATATTACATTTTGTTTTTGTGACTTGTGTTTACATTTCTGTAAATCATTTGCTTCATGAACTGTTCCTTGACAAATTAATAACTTAAAATACTTAATGGTTATTTGGAAATTGAGTAACTGAAAAGGTCTTCCAATCCAAACTTTCCAAAGGTTTTCCAATCTCCAAAACCTCCAAAAAGGAAACCACTTCCCTTTATCCTTTTGTGAAATGAATGGCACAAACTGACATGGGCTGTGTGCATGAGAGGGTATACACATTACTTTGAACACCGTGAACTTACACTTTCTTAGTCCTGGTTTGATTCTGTTCAACCCTGCATGCTCCATTCTAAAAACACACAAATAGTCATTTATGCATTCATTCTAATGCTTTACAAGATGAAGCCAAATGTTCATTTTTAACCTGTTGTTCTCTCACTTTTTACCTTTCTCAGTTTTTGCCTTTGCCTCTAGGTTTACACATACCTGAGCGTCTCCAGTCTGTAGCATGGATCCTCTAGTCTTGCAGAGAGCAGCTTTTCCCCTGTATCTCCTGGGTGGTTGTATGTCAGATCTAATTCTTTGAGGTGTGAGGGGTTTGAACTCAGAGCTAAAGCCAAAGAAGAACAGCCTTTTTCTGTAATCAAACAACCAGACAATCTGCAAAAAAGGAAGAAAAAAAAAATAGACAAAGGGACACTGGATCATGATTATACACACTCAAAGGGAACATAGTTAGATTTTCTGATCACCTTGCTGCTAATCCCTTATAAACTGCTGCTGAAATGGAAAAACTGAGAATATGTATAATCTGTTACAGGCTACATAAAAAAAAGTGATGGCTGAATGCTGTGGTTCACTCCATGCTATGCTATGTTATAGCATGAGCATGCTGGTTGCTGACGTAAGCACTTTGGTCCAGCAGGTTTAACCCACGCTTGGGAAGCAAGTTCAGGAGGAGTTGGTGTTTGAGTGTTTACTCTTTGACATGGGTTCGACTATCACTGGGCATGGTTTCCCACACCATGACAGGTACGCTGGATGGCTGGGAGGAGATCACTCTCCAGCTTGGCTCCATTACTAGTGGCCTAGTTGAAATGAGAGGGAGGAAGATGCTCCCAATTGTGCTTGGAGGTCTGAACCAAGCACACAAATTCTGGTTCACATCTATACGTGAAGCATGTATGCTCGGTTTAGACTTCCTGGAAATGATGGGAGTGATGGTCAACGTCATGAAGAGGAGATGAGGAAATCAACACATGGACTCCGGGAGTGGAGTTAAGGTGGAGGGTCTTGTCTCGCTGACAGTGAGGCTTCCGCCTTACATGAGGGAGGCCTTTGGCACTAGAGGAGCTGAACACGCAGAGCTAGAGTCTTATGCTGTAATTCTGGTGGCGGGGCTCGCTGCCAGGCCGAGGGAATGACAGTAGGGCTGGGCTGGTAACAAATAATATAAAAAATGAATAACAATAATTATCGCATTATAACTTTCCTTGAAGTATAAGAAATGTTCGATAAATGTTCAACATGACAGACCATTTCCACACTAGTGACAGCCCTGGTGGCATTTTCTACTGTAAGAAAAGCGACACTACTCTGTTGTCGCCGTGAGAGGGCGCACTTCAGAGTTTTCAACATAAATCAATGAGGGAGGGATGGGGACTAAAATGGGTCATCAAAGTCTGAGAGTGTCATGCATCCCTCCAGCCTTGCTAGGAGTGGGTATTGGCAGCTCCTAATTCCAGAGAAAAGACAGCGTTCACACTGTGGCATTTCACAGTAAATGGCCTTTGGCCTCTGAAATACACTGGCTACATTCAAGTGGTTGATGGAGCAAGTGCTAGCCAGTGTCCTCATTATCTTGACGTGGTGCGCATGCCCAAGATTTTGGAGCTGATATGTCAAGCTATTAAATCTGCAAATCTCTGGCGGCACTCCAAAAAATGTAATCTCCTTCAACAGCACGTAAGCTTTTACAGCCACATAGTGAGTATGCAGGGGTGGAAACTGGCACTGCAAAGATGGACATGAGCAGGTGGTCTCTTTTTAAACAAAGATGCTCATGACAAAGGCATCAGCACTGATCTCTCACATACACAGGAGAATATTGACAGGTTATCATAAATTACAGTCGGTGGTTGAGCAAGCAGAAGTGAAATTACTGTATAATGCAAAGGAAATTGCTAGCTGTTGTGGTGGGGCTATGTTGTGGTGGGGCTATGTTTTAGCTGTACAGTATTCCCTACTTGCTGTGCATTGATCATGCCTCATTGACCTGGCTCATGTACTTTGAATAGCCAGAAGGCCAAGCAGCAAGGTGGATTATGACACTACAAAAGCACAATTTCTTCATTTAGCAACATGCTGGACTTCTACACAGTTAAGATGATGCCCTGTCCCACTGCCCATGTACTGCTGAGGAGTACCAGTACTGTGCATGCCTTGAGGAGAAAGCTGAAGCAGCAAAGAGGAGTGTCATGGTTGTAGCTGTCACTACTAACAACACTGGACTTGATGCACTAAGCCCCGAGGAGTTCTGGAATGCCCAGGAGGAAAATGCTGCAGTTAGTTCCAGGTTGAGCAGACACTCGAAATGGACAATTGTAAGACCACAGAGGTCCACTGCCAAGACACTCAGAGCAGGTAGGGATAGTCTTTGTTTACATAAAAAGTTGTACCACATGTGGGAGGAGCCACTGCCCAGCAAGTGCTTCTGGCAGTTGCTGGTGCCATGCAGTCATGCATGCCATGTGAAAAACAGTGCTGGGCATGATGCATTGTTCAGCTGGCAGGGGGCATTTTGGGGTTGGCGACTTATGCACAGCCAAGAAAAGGTTGCCGCAGCCATCACTCGGGTTTGTTGCAATCCTTCTGCACTGATGCCCCAATGGACAGAGTAGCCATGGACTTCCTGGGCCCTTTTCTTACCACCGAGGCTGAGAACAACTATGTGCTCATAGACATGGATTATTTTACTAAGTGGCTGAAGCATATGTGGTCCCATACCAGGGTGCAGCCATGACAGCAGAGCAGCTGGTAGAGGAGTTCTTCAGCTGGTTTGATATGCAAAAGGAGCTTGAAAACATGGGTTTCAACCAAATGCTCACTACATATTTGGCCATCATCACTAATCAGCACCAGGACAATTGCACCAGTCTTGCTGGCTTGCCGTTCTGCTGTGCAGAAGTCGATTAGGGTTCACTCTGGCACTTCTCATGTTTTGCCATGAGCTCAGGATGCTTACAGAGAAGGTCTTTTGGACCCGTCAGGGTCAGAGGGGAACAGTGTTACCAGAGGAGCTGAGGAGCTCGGTCACTGTCCCCATGTTGTGTACAAGCTTGCCAGGGGCCATTAGGGTGAAACTGTGACTCAATTTCACTGTGACTGCCAGACACAAGCATACTGTCAAGGGTGTGTGAAGAATGGACGTGGCTGTACAACCCACACTACAGGAACTGGCGCTGCCCAAAGCTGCAGTCACCGTGGTAGGGCCCCTGTGTAGTAAAAGAATGCCTGCAGCACGTGGTGTATAGGGTCTATGCAGGGCAGCAGACTGTTAGAGTTCACAGGGACAGATTTGCCCCATACCAGCCACAAGAACAGGAGGCCATGCTCGGCCAGACAGTCGCCTCAGGAGTTCCACCCTGAGGATAAGTTGGAAGCACCTGGCGCTGAGGGTTACCATGCCATGGGAATACCACAGCCAGGACAACATCTTTCAGTACTCTTAAAGGACTTGCCATGTGGGTCACCAAGATGGATAACATTTAGGGGGAGGGGGGGCAATGAGGCAGAAATGTGTGCTGTGTCAGTGCTGCACTGTCCTGTTTACTGTGTCTAATGTCTTTAATTGATCGTATTTATTGTATCGTTTTCTAGCTTAATTTTTTTTTGTTTTCACACCATGTCCTCTTTGTTCCTTGTTTCACTCCACTGTGTACTTGTACATAGATGCAATGGCAATAAAAGCCTCTTGACCATGACCTTATTTCTCCCCTTCTTTTTCTGTGCCAAAAGTTTAATAAAAAGCAACATTAAGCATAAATAAGGGCTCTCCTGACTCATAGTAGCACTCAACATGATGTGTTCCGCCATGCTCACAGCCATTTATGCTTAGTGGCAATGTGTCAGAAAATCTGTCACTCAGTTGACCAACAGAGAGCGGAGGCCCTCTAAGACCTGCCCTCTGAGAACGTGCCAAAAGTCAGAAGCAAAAGAAAAACTTCTGAAGAGCTAGAGCAAAAAAGTACTAGCAAAAACAAAACAAAACAAAACTAATTCTGATGTATAATATATATATATATATATATATATATATATATATATATATATATATATATATATATATATATATATATATATATATATGCCCAGCGATGGACTGGCGACCTGTCCAGGGTGTATCATGCCTTCCGCCCGAAGACTGCTGGGATAGGCTCCAGCTCCCCCCCGCGACCCTGACGGAGAAGCAGCTTAGAAAATGGATGGATGGATGGATGTATATATATATATATATATATATATATACATATATACATATATACATATATACACACACACACACACACACACACACACACACATCAGAATTAATACAAATTTTCAGGTGTAATACCCGTCCTCACCACGAGAGGCCTCGAATACCGACAGTCTCAATTGTTGCACCCTGACCCCTCACCTGCAGCTTATTTCACCTGCCTATTTAAGGACCTCCAGTACACTGACTCAGTGTGAAGTATTGCCAGTTATACTGTATACCAAGCCTTGTTACCTCACTGTTGATGTTTCTGTATTGTTTGACTCTGGTTCTAGATCTCCATTTGATACTTTTGCTGATTGTGGATTTTTCTTGTGTTTTGACCTTTGGACTGTTTTTTGACTCCGATTCTGTTATTTTTGTGTTTCGGATTAAATGGGATTATGGATTCTACTCATTCTGGAGAGTCTTCCTTACACAAAAGAGTAGATATATTTTTTAAAAAGATTAATTTAAATCTCATTATTTGTGTTTGTAACATATTTTGGACATTTTGATACTTAATATTTTGCTTATGGATTTTATTAGTTTATTTGAAACTTTTGGCACAAAAAAGTCCACAGTTGTACCCCTCTTCTATCTATCTCATAGAAAGCTGGCTTAACTACCACAACCTGACCATTACAGAGCAATGGATATTCATGCCAGTTTATGAATGTTTTATTATTTTTTAAGTTTTATAGCAGAGGTCAATGTAAAAACTTCCACTTTAAGTATCTTTTTTTCTGTAAGTATCTGACTGCCACTGATCATTAGAGGAGTGTGTTAGTCAGGCTTTGAAAAAATAGCTGTTTATTTTTGAAACAATAAAATGAAACGATTAGTTTGTTAGGGTTTTTGTATAATAATGTATACAGTATAAGATGCAATTTGACTACAAATCTAAAACTGCTGCTTTTCCCTTTCCTATAATTTGTGTACATGGTATTCAGAAAAAAAGAAAGTCGTTGATTACAGTATATATTTAAACATACAGCCCATAAACATTACAGCATGAGTAATCTATTATTATTAAAATGAATATTAATATAACATCTCTACTCATGCCTACAAAATGCCTTTATACCATCCCTGGGTTTAGAAGTAAAACTATGGCTAAATGACCGTCTTTAAGACAAGCTTAAAGCTTTTAAAACTGCTATTATCCTATCATGCTTCCCTTTGGCTCCCAAGCCGACCAGGACATATCCATTCAACTTACAGAAAGCTCACCTGAGTATTTCCAGTTTACAGTGTGAACTCTTCAAGCCAGCAGAAAGTAGCTCTACTCCTAAATCCTGAAGATCATTGTTACTAAGATCCAGTTCTTTGAGTTTGAAGTTTGACAATTGCAATGCTGATCCCAGATTTTCACAAGTTTTTCCCCCAATATTACAGATAGCCAGTCTGCAAAGGGATAATGATTACATAACACATCTTAAAAATTTGGTGGATTTTATATATTTGAAATTACATGAAACCACATGAAAACAAATCATATATACATATATATATATATATATATATATATATATATATATATATATATATATATATATATATATATATATATATATATATAGACTGGTGTTCTTAAGTTTAGTTACCTTCTCACGGCTTACATAATTTACAACTTAAACTCATTAGAAAGCAAAGTTGATGAAAGTTTACCTGAGTATTTCTAGTTTACAGTGTGAACTCTTCAGTCCAGCTGTGAGCAGATTCACTCCAAAATCCTGCAAGTTGTTGTTACTGAGATCCAGCTCTTTTATGGCAGAGCTTGGTGATTTCAGAGCAGAGCTGAGTATTTCACAAGAGACTGTGGTGATGTTGCATCCAGCAAGTCTGCAAAGACAGAGTAAACTGCAAATGCATAAAGTGTAAAGTACAGGTAAAGCAAGAGGATCCAATCTGAAAGGAACTGTCTAGAGATCTTTGTTGTAAATCCTCATATGGCATAGAGGGAATATCATTCAGATGTCAGACATTGTTACTAAATCTAACATAGCTAAACACATGCAAAAGCCTGTGCAACAATTATAGGTTAAAATGACAACAGAACACAGAAACCTCATCATTACTGCTTAAACCATGTGTGAATATTACCACTACTAAGTCAAGTAAAGATAATATTAGCAGACAATGGATTTTAGTCAGCTCCAGAGTGCCTGTGCATTGTGCCTCCTAAAGGACGAATGCAAAAGCTGAATCAAACAAAAATGTCATGACAGACTAAAGAACAGTGCTGTTCAGCTAAAAATATGACCTCAAAAATGTGACCTATCGTAGTTCAGAAGATCCCATGACCTTGGTCTTCTACAGTACTACTGGTAGACTGCAAAAATGTTGCAGATATAATAAGCAGGAGATTAGTGTCTCTAAGCCAGTCACATATACTGACATAAGAAAGTAGGTGACAAACACTATTACAAAAAATCCCTCCGACACTGTAAAAAAGGTGTGTCTTTATCAGAGCCGGATTTATTAATCTCCAATACCATCAAATCAACTTATCACAAAGTAATTTTCACTGAGGATGCAATGCTAAGAGCAAAGACTGAGTACTGTGGTCATATTTGATCATTTGATCACCGTGTTCTGGAGGAGCTATATTTCATTCATATATCGACACATTGCTGTGATGAAGGAATAACACTCTGCCTTTTATTTTATTTGATTATTTTTCCTTTTTTGGCTAATATTACTAAAGACTATTAAGCTTACTGACCCCTGAAGTGTAGGTCTTTAAGTAATACAATATAGTAGACGTTTATGTTTGAGTGCTGTGTGAAATGTTACAAGGTACATATTTTGCTTCTGCATGCAACCGCGAGGCAAAAGCGAGGTGGCTCCAATAGCCTATACTATCAAACCAGATGTTGAACCAGAGTGAATGTCCGTTTTGAATCACTTGTTCCTGCATGTGTGGTGCCACATCACCATACAGTTTAAAAAGAAAAGCTTGTATAAATAGCATGTTTGAAACTAATGTTCTTTCCAGGATGGAGTGTTTTATTGCTCTTTTGCAGCAGATTTAAATATGTAGGCAAGATGCATAGACTAAAACTGGCTAGAAACTCATGTTTTTTCAATCAAAGCTCACCTGAGTATCTCCAGTTTACAGTTTGAACCCTTCAATCCAGCAGAGAGCAGCTCCATGCCTGCATCCTGCAGGACATTGCTACTGAGGTCCAGTTCTTTCAGAGAGGACCCTGGTGATTTCAGAGCCGAGCACACAGTTTCACAGGAGTTCGGTGTGAGATAGCAGCCAGCGAGCCTGAAAAGGTAGAGCAAATATGGTAACTAATACAATGGTTCATAGGCAATTATTTAATAATAATAATAATAATAATAATAATAATAATAAACACCCTATCACATGAAATTGAATTTAATGTGAACACGGGTGTGTTACAGTGTGCCCAGGTTTCCTTTTATATTGCCCATCCCTGATGGTCCAGTGAAGTTGATAAATAGACTCTTTCATAATGCATGTAATTCACCACAGATTGACACTAATTCACACTAATGTGGTGATGCAATGTCAACCGCTGTTACGACTGTCTACACTGTATCAAAATATTGTTTAGTCTTTATTTATGTAGATTGGTTGGCATGTATATAGTATTACGTAAAGCACAGTGATTTAGTATTCCCCATTTTGATTACATTTGCTGCTCTTACTGTTAAGGCTGATTATGAAATAGGCAAAACTAGACTGTATTTACAG
Organism: Pygocentrus nattereri; assembly: GCF_015220715.1. NCBI lineage: Eukaryota > Metazoa > Chordata > Actinopteri > Characiformes > Serrasalmidae > Pygocentrus > Pygocentrus nattereri. Next base: position 7,394,152 of record NC_051222.1, on the reverse strand, counting down.
TTTTCCTAAGAGATAAGTGTCCTTAACACTTACAGAGCTTTCCTGCATTTGCTCACAGCCGGGAGTAGTCTTCTATAGCCTTCTTCTGACGTGTTATGCTTCTTTAAGTCCAACTCGTCCAGCACCTCCTCAGATATCTGCAGCATATAGGCGAGTGCTGAACACTGTCCAGGAGAAAGACCGGTTTCGAAATGTTTCTCTGATTTGAGGTACTCCTGAATCTCTCTAAATAAAGACTGGTCATTCATTTCAGTGAGACAGAGAAACAGGTTTATAGATCTTTCAGGAGAAAGTTTCTCTGTTTGTATTAGGCGTTTTATGTGCTGTACTGTTTTGTTGATGCTGTCTGAGCAGCCCACTGTTTGTGTAAGTAGGTCATGCAAAAGTTGCTGATTTGACTCGAGTGAGAGGCCGAGCAGAAAACGGAGAAATAGATCCAGGTGTCCATTCTGGCTCTTTAAGGCTCTCTCCACTGCTGCTTTCAGTATCTCTTCCAATGAAACATTGCTAGACCACGGTTTGTCCAATGGATTAAAAAAATGAAAAACTGGCTTCATGTTCTTGCTCATATAGCAGTGAAACACATAGAGAGCAGCCAGGAATTCCTGAAAGCTCAGATGAACAAAACAGTAGACCTTCCTTTGGTAAAGCACAGATTCCTCCCTGAAGATCTCAGTGCAAATGCCAGAATACACTGAGGCCTCAGTGACACCAATGCCACATTCTTTCAGATCCTCTTCATAGAACATCACATTCCCTTTCATAATCTGCTTGAAAGCCAGTTCAGCCAATTTCAGAATCATTTCACTGCCACATTGTGGTAGTTTCTTTGTTCCCCTCTTCAATTTCATCAATTCTTTCTTTATTTTTCCACTTTCACTATATTTCTGTTTTGTTATTTCTGTCTGAGTAAGCAGAAAGTGCGAGTACATTTCAGTCAGAGTTTTAGGAATTTCTGTATTACTTTGTTTTGTCATTTGCTGAAGCACAGTGGCTGAGATCCAACAGAAGACTGGAATGTGACACATGATGTGGAGACTCCTTATTCTCTTAATGTGTGAGATGATGAAGTTGGCTTGGTCTTCGTCACTGATTCTCTTTCTGAAGTACTCCTCCTTCTGTGGGTCATTGAACCCCAGGATTTCTGTCACACGCTCAACGTACTCAAAGGGGATCTGACTGGCTGCTGCTGGTCGAGAGGTTATCCAGATATGAGCAGAAGGAAGCAGCTCTCCTTTGAAGAGGTTTGTCATTATCACATCCACTGATGACACCTTGGTTATGTCTGACAGGTTCTCACACTGTAAGAAGTTCAGTGGAATTCTGTTTTCATCCAGGCCATCAAACATGAAAACAGCTTTGCAATCATAAATTATCTTTGGGTCCAGATCTTTGAGCTCAGGATGGAAGTCACACAGAAGTCTATGAAGACTGTATTCGTAATCCTTAATCAAGTTCAGCTCACGGAATGGAAGCACAAACATTAAATCTATATCCTGATTGGCTTTTCCTTCAGCCCAGTCCAGAATGAACTTCTGCACAGAGACTGTTTTTCCAATGCCTGCAATGCCCTCAGTCAGCACACATCTTATTTCTCCTTCTGAGTCTTCTACTGGTTTGAAGATTTCTAAGCAGTTAATTGGAGTGTCTTGCAAGAGTCTTCTGGAAATGTTCTCAATCTCAAAAACCTCATGTTCTTTATTCACTCCATTACGCTCTCCCTCTGTTATGTAGAGCTGAGTGTAAATCCTGGTCAGAAGAGTTTTATTCTCCTGAGATTTGATTCCTTCAAATAAGCTCTCATATTTATTCTTCATGCAGGTTTTGTGCCTCTCTAAGATCGAGGGGAGGTCATCTCCAGGTAGTAAGTACTCTTGCTTCCTGGATACCCCTATGTTTGGAATTGTTAAAGGATTCTTCCTGCAATGGACATCAGTAAGGTATCGTAAAGCTCTGGATTGATCCTGGAGCATGCAATCCATCCCACTACTAAGAAAGACAAAGTGTTATTATTATACAAATATTGTAATTGCATATTATTATATATTATTATAAAACACTCTCTTGTTATCTCTCATACTTCATATTCTTCTTCCACACTTTGCTGTGATTGATACAGCCCGAACTGCTTTACATACAGACTCAATTCAAACTGCGTTTAGAAGGTGTCGGTGCTGTGACTTGTGCTATGTATCTTTGGAGTCGATTGAATTGGTAGTTTTTGATAAAAATAAGCTTAAAAATTAAAAACCTCCCATAAGAATGAATGGCAGAATGTTCAGAACTTCAGATTCTAACTGACATCGATGACGTCACAGCAAGCCACTCAGTCTCACAGACACAGCTGATCATGCAGGGAATCTGCTTTAAAATCCTTAAACTTTCACCTAGAAACTCCATTTCAGTTTTACATGGTAGAGAAACTTGTCCTTTCTGAAACCTCAAAATATCCCATTAGCTTTAGAGTTATGAGCATTATTTTTGGCACTAGGCTCAGAAAACTGCCCCATTCACTCCCATGTAAATTTCTTATATATATATATATATATATATATATATATATATATATATATATATATATATATATATACACACACAAACACACACACACACACACACACACACACACACACACTATCTATATATATATATATATGTTCACACACACACACACACTCTTATCTGCTTATTTCAAGATTTGCTCTGTGTTTAACTCATCATAACTCAGACCTTTTCCTCTCAATACACACAACATTACACCAAAATAATCCTAAAGGGGTCTTATCTCGCAACCTCTGTCCGGTTAAGCAATAGAGTACACATTTCCCGAGTTATGACTGTTTGTTCAGAGGGTGCAAATCGGACTCAAACAAGGCTTCTCCACTAAGAGCTGCATAATAACAGTTAATTTGAATAACCCCTCCCCCCAACACACACATCTCCCCCCCTCTCACACACACCACACAAACAGACACATACCTAAGGAGGTGTTGTTCACCTACACAGAACCACACACAAACACAAACGCAGCTCTTTTCAAGCAGTCTTGCAGTTCCTTCAGGAAATGCACATCTAGTTATTATTATTATTTTGTTATTGTTGTTAATTTGCTTTTGTACTATTATAAATTCTGACTCTTTAAGGAAAAAATATAGCATAACAGCTAATAAACAATCATTTTCAAAGCAATTAGCATAAAATGACAATAAATAGGGATCATGCCCAATCTGGTAACAAGAGCTGCTGGTACTATCTTGTGTCAGTGATGAGCAAGGCAGGAGAGCAGAGAAGCAGAGGTCTTTTTACCCATTGTTTAAAAAAATGAAAGTGTTTTAATGGCTACAAACATAGTAGGGGAGAACAGGGCACAAGCTAACATTTTGGTTTTTGTTGAATCGTCTTATGATGTTGACTGCAACTTGAGTGGGGTTCAGAGATCAGGTTTGCCAAAAATACAAAGTCTTTGGGTGTGGCGTTCCATACTCTTCTAGGGACAAGACAGGTACTGCAGAGTTGAACAGCTGCCCATCCTGTACATCTGTTCAATCCTGTTCAAATATAAAGAGCTTTAAGACAAAAACAGAGCTGCATCGAAATAAATATTCCATTTGGGAATTTCAACCCTTACGAAACCCTTGCTTGCAAAATGTAAAGAAAAACAAAAGGTAATAATTTGCAAATCATTTAAACCCTATAATTAATTTAAAATAGTACAACAACATACATTTTTTTTGAAAAATATGCCATTTTTAAATTCAACCTGTTTAAAAAAAATTGGGATGGGGCAACAAAAGACTGGTAAAGTTGTGTGATACTAAACAAATCACCTGGTGGAACATCTCACAACTAATTAACTGGCAACAGATCAGAAACTTGAATGGGGGAAAAAAAAGGAGAATCCCAGGGAGGCTGAATCTTTCAGATTTCAGATCTTTCAAGGAACACTTGTGAAAACCACTGTCTGTGAATACAGTTTGTTGCTGCATCCACACATTAAAACACTGTAGTGATAATTTACTCAAGAACAAATTAAATGATTAGTAAGTAAAACTACTCAAGTAAGAGTTAATAAGTAGTTTTTTGAAGAATTATTGAAGCACTGAGTTACTTAGTTTCTTTTTCATATTTCCGTTGTCACAACATGAATACATTTGAGCGGACTCAGCTACTTTACTGGAAATAATCTGTACAGAACACCACTAAAGCAAACGTTCTGAAAGATGATCAGTTTGTTCTGCTAGAGCACATTTACACACCTTTCTGTGAACTGAGTAAGGAACAAGGTTTACAGTAAACTGTAGTGGTGGGCAGAACTTTGCAAAGTGTGGAAGTGTAGTGCCTGGACAGTCTTTGGCGTACAAAAGGCTAGTGCAGGGGTCTACAACCCCGATGTTAAGAGTTCATTTTTCTTTTCAACAAAAATCAAACCAAACTTGGGAGCCACAACATTTTGAATCAAGAGCCACAGGTTGCCGACCCTTGAACTAGTGTATGGAAGCACTTTGGCTACTAGGGAGGTGAGGATGGAAAACCATATTGCATGTTTCCACCTGGTTGTACTTGCTGCCAACCAGAGGACCATCAAACAAGTGATGTCAAAACTTCCACCCAACACAGAAAGGACGAACCGAACTATAAACTCTCTCTCAACTTTTATTGCCAAAGATTTGCAAGGACCTTCAGGCTATGTTTCATATTTTGGAGCAGAGATAAAGCGACCCGTCCCAAAGATATTTTACTGACACTCCCACTCTCTACAATGAGAACAAAAGCGAAGTTACAGGATCACTGAATAAAACTGGTAGGACAGCTGTAACATGATGCGTGGATACCCATTAGCACTGGATCTTATTTCACTGTATTTGGACCTTTTATCATGGCACATTTTATCATGGCAGCCTGCGTCTCATTGCGCCACATCGCATCCATCTGTTATATTAATAAAAGATACTGGAAGTAAATTCATTATGGATCATTATAAATACTCGGCTTTAAAAGTTCCAAGTTGTTACAAAGTGTCCTGTATAGAAAAAAAAAGATGCATCAAGATGCATTGATAATCCTTTCATAATTGCGTTGCAGCCCTTCAAATAACAATCAAATTGAATTGTGAGGTGTCTAGAAATTCCCACCCCTAGTAAAGTGCATGCATTATATGGTTAGAAGACTATATAAGACTTCCTACATTATCTGTTTCCAATAAAGTATTTTAAAATCCCTGAAAGACTGAACATTAACTTAAAAAGTGGAGGCTGTTATGACATTAATGGGTGAAAAAGATCCTTTTAATACCCTTCATTTCATAAAAAACATTGGGTGTCTGCAAAAGTTTGGAAATGGTATACATTAAGACGGTAAATGATCCTAATGTCCTTAATGTTTCACTCACTTCGAGTCAGAGGGCGCAGGTCCACTTCTGAAATTAAGAGGCTCTTGATGGGAATGGTCACTCTTCATAGACACACAGCTGGGAACTGGGCATCCTGCTTTCTTTGTACTGATAGCAAATCATCCATAATGAGAATGAAGTGATGAGTATGTACTTTCTTTATTAAAGTAATTTAGCTTGAGCATTAAAAATTCTATTTCCTCTTCTTTATTCCCCAAGGCAGGGTACTTACTTTGGTTGAGAGGCTCCTCTTTCACTGCTGGAGTTGTGAGGTTCCATCATGGAGTTGTTTCCCTTCTCAGACACACAGCTGAAACTTGAGATGCTGCTTTGTACTTCTGGTGATTTTCATTGCAGCCTGATGAGCTTGTCGTCAATGCAGCATGAAAGCACCTGATGAATAAATAAAAGTACAAGTTTTCTTTGGTTTAGTCATTTGAGCAGTGGTAAGATTTTTTTCATAAAAAATAATCCAGGACTGGGAGGACTGAGCAACAAAGGTTCTTCCTGCATTAACAACTAAAACTTCTCATTTAAAAAGAATATTTGTGATAGAGACACATGTGTGCTAGCTACTTTCTGCCAGATTGGGGTCCCACGCTACAGACACTCAAACAAATGAGCTAAAACAAGCTGTTCCACACTTCAAAGTTTATTCAACACGTAAGACAAAGACTACTCAAAATGTCTTACTTGAAAGACCAAAAAGAAAAAAATAAAATCAACACTAATATCACATACTGGTGATATTATTATACACACATAACAAACGAAAGAAACCCAAATAGCTAATATTATGGCCAAGTATTTCATATAGACTATAAAAAGGTAAACCGCTATACTGCCTGAACCAGAAATTACAAACAAGTCAACCACTTAGATGTTATCCCAATTAAGCCTCACACTCTTGAACACACAATCTAATAGTAACAACTGGCATAGTGCAAGAATAAAAAAAATACAAAATTATACTAAAAGTATTGCCAGAAGAAAAGGGCGGCTCGGCACCAATGCTCCCCAATTTGTCAGTTTTTTTACATACTTATATGTGTATAAATGTGTGATGCGTACACTTACCCTTGGGCTTTCATCCTCCCCGCCTAGCCCCTCGTGATGGCCACGCTATATGACCTATATGACAACACTAACCACCAGAGTAAGCCCCCCAAAACGAACTCTACCCCAGGTGGATCTATAGCTTGCACCTCCCTCTCAGCTCAAGTATCCTCTTCTCAGCCCAACCACACAGTCATTGAACTCAGGTGCACCATTCAGTCCCACTGCCACAGGTATAGAAAATCAGGTTCTTCAGTATTAATGGATGGCTAATGTTAGTCCGTCATCTGTGCATTTCAGCAGGTCTCACGTCTTTACAAATAACCCCAGCTGGCCCCTCATCTCTGTGTGTGGTTTACGTTTTTAAACAGTGTCCGCACTATACAGACGGTCCCTTAGCCTCGTAGGCGGATACTACTCTCAAAACTACTCTGCGAAAGGGAAAGATCGGGTACTTTGGACCAAATATAACGACTGCAGTTTGATTTATAACGTCGTAGATATTCGAATATCTAGTATCAACCCATCTTCAGCGAGCTGTGTCACACGGAAAGCCTCTTAGGAGCCCGCTGTGCTCTTTGCCGAGCTTCAGGCAGTCGGCTACCACAGTCCTGCAGTCCTGCGTCATCCAGCCATCAGTCTCTAATCGAGTAGAGTCCCATGCACGTTTTGATCGGAAACCTCTACGAATAAAAGACGCTCGCGTGCTTTAACACTCTGCTGCCTGTTGTATTGTAAGCCGTTTCCAAAGCGGCGCCCACCACTTCAACAACAACAACGTATAAACAAGCAAAACATCTTGATTTAAGCAACAAACAGAATCCCGCATTACCAGTGGCTTAACTCATTTACCAGGTGATTCGCTCACCTCTCCTCTCCTTGGCGGCGGGTTAAGGTAACTTTCGGTTTTGCCTCATGTTATGACCCCGTTTTTCACTCCCCTTGCGTCATCACCCCGCTTCTGCTCGAGAGAGCGGTCTCTATCGCACCGTGTCCCGCAGTTATATCAAGAACAGGACTGCTGAACAGCAGGGGGCGCCCGCGAGCGAGTCCTCAATGAATGGGAGTGAGTGGAGCTCAACGGCTAAAAACGAGAAGTAAATAAAATAGGTTTCTTTAATTTTAGAAACTAGAAGGACGTATTCTCACTTAAAAAGCAAAGAAATCTCGCCTGTGTGTTTCCTTTTTTAACAGCCAACGGGTTATGGGCAGCAGGAGGCGGGCTTTACGGCTAGAGTGAGTGCTCAGTGAGTGCTGATTGGCTGGCGAGCGGAGCAGCTCATTGGCTGACGCCATGGACGTATTTGAGCAGTTTTAAACTCCTATAACTCGAGTTTAAAAGCTCTTAAAGATAACAGCGGTGTTAAAATGTCTTGCGCTGCTCTGTGCTCAGGAAATTATCGCAGTCTTTTACATCAAAAATGTTTCAGCATTATTGCTCAAATGCTCCATATCAACCCATTAATTCTGGACTCACTCGGGAGCGCCCCCTAGCGTTTGAGAAACCCAGAAGACATTGCAGAGCGGAAATTCTCCGTTCTACAAGTTCTCTGTCCAGAGCCATGTAGAGAGAGAGAGTGTGTGTGTGTCAAGGGAAGATCACAATGCTTCATGGTGATGTGATTCACATAGACTTCAGATAGTTCCTGGAAGTTCTTGGTAGGCAATTTAAACCCATAAACACAGAACTGAGTCTTTCAGTCCTTAGCAGCCAATAAATGCACTGATTTACAATATTTATATAGAAAACCAACACATGTATGCAATTACATCAATATGATATATTTTAAAGTAAAATTCGCTATAATTTGAGGATTAAACAGCTATCGTTACTTGCGTTCATGACATGTTAGGTTAACTTCAACATGGTTTTAATGTGCATTGTCGTTGTTTATTGCTTCGAGTTTTTTATCTAGATATTATGTTTGTATCTAGATATTATGTTCTCAAAGTTGTATGGTAGTTAAGATCAGTCTTATCTTAATGTTTATTGATATATTTAGAGGAAGGTGAAGTATTGATATCAAAAGTGAGATCGGATTCATTTTCTAACATGAACACATCTTCAATTCGTGGTGGGCCTAGATGATCTTAATGACTTCATGACTAATGCAAACCTCATGACTTCCAGAAAGAAGGACAAGGGGCCAAAGAAATTTGTTTGGCTTGCATATGCAAAAATCTGCTATTAAAAAGCGTACATTACAACATATCGCATCCAGACAGGACAGGACATAATAGAACACATCCATTTATATTTGTTTGTAGACATATAAACACATTTTGTTGTATCATGTCTTTTTACTATGCACTTGTTTAGAAAGCTATAATGAACACAAACATGAATAGTATGGCAAGTGTTTTGTCTGTGCCCTCCACGTTGCCCTTGCATATAGTCCCCAGCATCGCTTGGAGAACGGAGTCAAATATTTCTCTAATGACACAGAGAGAGGAAAACGTTGCTGGCTCAAGTCAGCAGGTGCAATTACTAAATTACTTACCATCACTAAAGATTACAACAACAACAACAATGTGACATTGCATACATTTCACAAAGGCCACACCACTGGGAACCTTAATGTTTTGTCTACTCTTTCAAGTCACCAATATGCACACTGAACCCACATCATTAGTGACGTATCACGAAAATAGCTTCATTTTTATTGTGTAAACAATAAAAATAACAAATTACGTTAGCTCGTACTCCAAAAAGGTATAACATTATCCTTATTTTATCTCCTTCACCACTCTACAAACTCATGCCCCAATGTTATATTTAACTAATATTTAACTCCCACCCACCCCGCAAAAAATCACATTTAGAAGCCTTTTTCTAAGATTCAACAATGATGGATGAAATGACATTACGAGCAGGGATTTTACAAGTACTAGGCTGTTTGTGGTTAACATTATGTATTGCTATCCTAACTCTTATCTGTTAATGTTCCCTAAATCTACTAATTTAGTCAGGGAATAATCCAATAACATGCTTTAATATACATGTTGTAGTTTGATGTGCTGATTATATACAAACTGTTTCTTTAAATGTCTTACCCTATAGAGTGCATCACAACCAGTCTATTCTGCTGCAACTAATCTGCTGCTGTTAGTATTTGCTGTTAACTTCCGGGAACTACTGAGAGGCACCAGAGTCCCCCAATGCTGGAAACAAAATCTTCTTGAAAAGTAAGTTTGATTTAACTCTCATTATGTATATTTGCCACATATTTTGGATATTTATATATTTACAATTTTGTTTGTGGATTTTAACATTTTATATGAAACTTTTCATACAAAACCCCATAGACATGCATCTCAGTACAAAAGTAACAGGCAAAAAAATCTGTGAAATGCGCACATTTCATTTTGGTTCCAGCAGGTGATATTGAAAAAAATCGCATGAGCCTGGCAGCAGGCTCACATGTTCAAAACATAAAACTAAAAACTTTGATAATAATTGGTTAAGATGTTATCACAAAATTGCAAATAATTATGGTGTTTGCTTGGTTTTGGAGATAAAACCAGTCAGATCAAGAAGAGTCTGTCAGGACATTTCTGAACTGAAGCCCAGAACTCAATTAACCTATTTAACCATTCACATGATTAATAACATCACAATTTAAACATATTTAATCAAAATGTTCACAAAACACCATGTTTCATCCCCTTTTTAGTCCTATATTGTTTTATTTCCTTGCTCCAGTCCAACCTGCTCCTGCTCTGACTAGTCGCCTTCCAATTTACACCCTCACAATTAATGTTCCCATGTCTGGTTTGTCTCTGTGTATATGTTGTGTCTGTCAGGTCTTGTATTTGAGTGCTTCCATGTCTTAATGTATTAATTCAAGAATGATTTCACAGATATCTTACCTGAGTATCTTCAGTTTACAGTGTGAAGTCTTCATCCCATCACAGAGAAGATTCACTCCTGAATTCTGTATAATGTTGTTGCTAAGGTCTAGCATCTTGAGGCAGGATTTTACTGATTTCAGACCAGAGCAGATAGTTTCACAGGCAGTCTTTGTGAGATTACAGCCAGCTAGTCTAACTCAGAGAACAGAACAAATTTAACATACCCAAAATAGTTTCTGAAACATTACCAAAGTATCAGAATAGATCGAAAGTTTAAATACACCTACTTTCCATTTTTCAAGGGTAAACCATGGATAATATTAAGAAGCCTTGTGACTGTCTTAATGAGAGTGGCTTATCAAAACCTCCCCTAAGTTTTTCCAGTTTAGAGAGTGAACTCTGTGAAGTGTTCACTCCTACAAAAAGCTTCTTAACTCCCAAATCCTCCAGGTTGTTGTTACTGAGGTCCAGTTCTTTAAGGTTGCAGTTTGCTGACTGAAATGCTGATGCAAGAGTTTCACAGGACTATTTGCTGACTTTACACATAGAAAGTCTGAAAACGGAGAATAGATAACACAGATCTTAGAATATAATCAAAGCTGCATTACTGACCTCTGCTGGACCCTTAACACCACTTGGCGAAACATTAAAGCACAGCAGCAAGGAATGATTCTTGCAGGGAATGATTAGAACAAACCTTTCCCTTTTCCATCCTTACAACGTTCAATCCAGACAATGTCCTGAGCAGCTAACGCTCTAGTATAAGTCTAGTATAAGAACTGCACAATCTTGGACAGCAGGAAGCTACAGTAGATTACAAAGACAGCTGGGAAGACCCAAGTCCTACCATAAGCGCTGCATCCACAAGGCTACTGGCATTGTGGACAAAACCTGCAACTCCATTTTTGGACTCTTCACTTTTCTGCCATCTGGCAAGTTTCCTGAGGGCCTTTTCCTCCATCACAGAACACTTCATCTTCAGAGACTACTGAATGGACTGATGCCCCTAGCATTTACCAGACTAATCTAAACCATTTCTTATATCCATCATAGACTGATTTCCCCATAACACACCCATATAAAGACAATCCAGAATCTGTAGAGCCACACACTATGCAGTTGAAACAAGACATATTAGTTTTATTAAGAATTAGGACTCGATAATATTCAGTTTATAATGTTTACAAAAAAAATTCTTTTATTAGTGTGTTGAATAAGATGACACCCACATCACATTAAAGAGAAATAAAACTGTCTGCTTAATTAAAAGCATTTATTATGTAATAGAAATTCATGCCCAGGATATGGATGTGCCCTCCTTTAAAAGGACAATTTAGGGGGTCAACATATAATTACTAAGTCACTTCATGAGGCGTATTCCAGACATTGTTGACTGACACTTTATTAGGTGTGTTCCAGACTTTGGTGCAGTCCATGCCATGGGTAGGGAATCAAAAGATTCTGAACTTGATATTCTGTGTACTCCTATATAGTTCTTAATATTTCAAAGTTAATCCACTTGTATGATTTGCCATTTGCAAATTTACAAATTGAAAACACATGATCTATAAACACACAGGAAGCACATAATGATCAGCATGCAGGTCAGGGAGTCCAGGAAGATCTAAGTTAGTGCAGAGCTAGGACAGGGTGTCAGGCTGGGGGCTTCCATGAAAAGAAGTAAGGCAATGACTAAAAGAACACACAGATATCAGCATCACAAAACTCCAAGCATCCAGAACAAATCTTATCTTAGCATGTCTTACAAATACATTTACTCCCACACTGATGTTCATAATATAGTCTTTACCAATCAATTTACAACCCCAATTCCAGTGAAGTTGGGACGTTGTGTAAAACATAAATAAAAACGAATATGATGATTTTCAAATCCTTTTCAACCTATATGTAATTGAATACACCACAAAGACAAGATATTTAATGTTCAAACAGATAAACTTTATTGTTTTTTCCAAATATTCACTCATTTTGAATTTGTTGCCTGCAACGCATTCCAAAGAAGTTGGGACAGGGGCAACAAAAGACTGGGAAAGTTGAGGACCCCTGATTGTCACCACCTGTTTTCCACCTGTCCCTTGTTATTGTTGTGTTTTATAAGCCCCCTGTTTGCCCTTTGTGTTGGATGTATTGATCTCTTTACTGGTGTTTGTACTGTTTTCATTATTGTTCTGGTTTTGTCTGTCACGTCTGCCCCCTGATCAATCTGTGTTGGATCTATGACCCTGGACCATCTATCGCTTATCTCCGCATATGCGTCCGCCTCCTTGCTCCCTGTTACATAGATCATGTACAACCCCAATTCCAATGAAGTTGGGACGTTGTGTAAAACATAAATAAAAATGGAATATGATGATTTGCAAATCCTTTTCAACCTATATTCAATTGAATACAATACAAAGACAAGATATTTAATGTTCAAACAGATAAACTTTATAGTTTTTTGCAAATATTCACTCATTTTGAATTTGATACCTGCAAAGAATTTGGGACAGGGGCAACAAAAGACTGGGAAAGTTGAGGAATGCTCAAAAAACACCTGTTTGGAACATTTCACAAGTGAACAGGTTAATTGGAAACAGGTGTGTCATGAAAGGGAGCATCCCTGAAAGGCTCAGTTGTTCACGAGCATGGATGGGGTGAGGTTCAACACTTTTGAACAACTGTGTGAGCAAATAGTCCAACAGTTTAAGTCTCAACGTGCAATTGCAAGGAATTTAGAGATTTCATCATCTACAGTCCATAATGCCATCAAAAGATTCAGAGAATCTGAAGAAATCTCTGCAAGTAAGCGGCAAGGCAGAAAACCAACACTGAATGCCCGTGACCTTCGATCCCTCAGGTGGCACTGCATTAAAAACCTACATCATTCTGTAATGGATATTCCCACATGGGCTCAGGAACACTTCAGAAAACCACTGTCAGTGAACACAGTTCTTCGCTCCATCTACAAGTGCAAGTTAAAACTCTGCTATGCAAAGCGAATGCCATATATCAACAAGACCCAGAAATGCTGCCGGCTTCTCTGGGCCCGAGCTCATCTGAGATGGACTGACGCAAATTTCAAATTGCTTTTGGAAATCGTGTCCTCCGGGCCAAAGAGGAAAAGGACTGTCTGGATTGCTATCAGCACAAAGTTCAAAAGCCAGCATCTCTGATGGTATGGAGGGTGTGTTAGTGCCCATGGCATGGGTAACTTGTACATCTGTGAAGGCACCATTAATGCTGAAAGGTACATACAGGTTTTGGAGCAACATATGCTGCCATCCAAGCAGCGTCTTTTTCAGGGACGTCCTGCTTATTTCAGCAAGACAATGCCAAGCCACATTCTGCACGTGTTACAACAGCGTGGCTTCGTAGTAAAAGAGTGCGGGTACTAGACTGGCCTGCCTGCAGTCCAGACCTGTCTCCCATTGAAAATGTGTGGCGCATTATGAAGCGCAAAATACGACAACGTAGACCCCGGACTGCTGAACAACTGAAGTTGTACATCAAGCAAGAATAGGAAAGAATTCCACCTACAAGCTTCACATTAGTGTCCTCAGTTCCCAGACGCTTATTGAGTGTTGTTAAAAGGAAAGGTGATGTAACACAGTGGTAAACACGCCCCTGCCCCAACTTCTTTGGAACGTGTTGCAGGCATCAAATTCAAAATGAATGAATATTTGCAAAAAACAAAGTTTATCTGTTTGAACATTAAATATCTTGTCTTTGTAGTGTATTCAATTGAAAATAGGTTGAAAAGGATTTGCAAATCATCGTATTCTCTTTTTTATTTATGTTTTACACAATATCCCAACTTCATTGGAATTGGGGTTGTAAGTGTTGTTATCACTATGGTATTTAAAATCAAATGAAGTGCAGGCCAAAAAAATGTATTCTTAATCTTACTTTCTAATTTATTACATACACCTACTTTGTAGCTATATTTATCGACCCGTTTATAAGCTAATCCTACCATATGCTTTGATAGGGAGGTCCTGTTGATATACAATTACTGACTATAGCCAAACTGTGCTAGACATTATTTGTCAGCCACTTTCTGTGCTTTTTTGCTTTTATTTAGATATAAACATTCAGGATTTCCCCAAAGACAGAGCAGGCTCTTCTATCTGACACAAATAAACTGAGGAGTCATTAGTCCAAACAGCAAATCCTGCATAGATGGGTTCTGTGAATCTGGAATGGAGTGTGTGTAAGTGGGTCAGTGTGCTTGTGTCAGACGAAATCTTGTAGAAGGACAAAGTGCCAGCTAACCAATCCAGATACACTCCCACTCTGTTGGAGCTGGAGGAAGGGACAGGTATGGCAATACTCTTCTTATTGTGCCAGACAGAATATCCCATATGAGAGCAAAACAGCCTCAACGACTTTTCATTGAATCCAAATCGACAATCATCAGTGTTTCCTTTTCTACTGATTCCTTTATAAGTGACTGCTATAGCAGTCCATTTACTCCACTCAACCTCCCAGTAACAGCGTCCTGTCAGACTCTCTCTACACAGAACCTGCTTACAGTAATCAAATCTCTCTGGATGATCTGGATATGACTGGTGCTCTCTCACCACCACAACCTTTCTGTTCTCCTCAGAAAGAGAAAGACCTGCATGTGCTGTGTTTGGATCTAGTGTGAGCTTAATGGCATCTGCACAGAAAAGAACAGATTAGAGTTAATACAACGCACAAAAAGAAGAGATTAATTGAGAAAACTGAAATGGAGAAAAAAATGGCAAAATTAACTTACATTTTCTTAGTCCCAGTTTGATCCACATCTTCCCTGAATGTTCCAGCCTATAGAAGACAACACACAACAAGCTTGAGACTGTGGGTGAAATACCATTATCTGATCATGCCCCTTAGCCATACCTGATTTACAATAGTTTTGTGGGAGACATGGTGACAGGCAAGCCAGAGCTGTTTGAAAAAAAAAGGAAAGCCCACTTTGTGTATCTGAGGACACTCCTGGGCAAAACATAAGTGCTGGCATTTATACACCTGTAATACCTTTCAGAGGGCAGGAGATTATAAGGCATTGTCAGGAGTGTGTCAGATATCTGAGGATGGTGGTTGCATGTGTGTAGAAAGTGGATACTGAAGATTTCCTTGAGATATAGCAGCTGAGTGCTGATGGTTCTCTGTGCACTGTTTAAGACTCATGGCAAGACTTGTTTCTTGCAGCACAGTTGGTAAACATGCAGTATATCTCAATATTGCAGCAGTAGATGGTGTTGAGCAGGTGACGGGTGCACCACAAACTTGTACTGAAGGCTTTGCTGTGATCAGACATCCTTTTTCTGCTGTTTAAATGTGTGTAGTGCAGTGGAGAAAGTCTTCTGCAGATATGCTGGGAGGCATTACATAGTAATCGGAGTGAATGAATGAAAATCAGTGAGGCATGTGAAATCAGAGTGCACTGGCAATATGGTGACTGTTCTAAAGCACTTAGGGACAATGACCTATGACTTGGACATTTTGAAGATGCTAAACACCTCTGTCAGCTGAGCAGCACAGTCCTTTAGCACGTGTACAGGAAATTTGTCAGAGCCTGCTGCCTTCCTGTGCTTCACTGTGCAGAACATCAATTTCATATTTCATATTCATTTTTATTTTTGCATGAGATGTGGTTATGTTGTTATTGGCTAAGCATTTCTTTTTTTTTCTTTGTTGCATATATTAAAGAGAGCAAAAAAAGCTGTATCACTATGGGAGAAGGAGTGTACATTTGTTGCTGATGAAGCTGAAAATATACTGGATGCCTTGCTCCACATGGTAGGTCATTTTTAATGAAGTGGTCCTTAACCTGCTGCTTATGTTCTGACTTTGTGCCACGTGATACCTTTTTTCTGGGTGGGCCCTATAGGCTACATAGGCTGGGGAAAAAGGAATTTGTTAAGAGTCATATAGTCTACCTTGTCTCTATGGCCTATTCTTACAAATATACCCCACTGTGTACATTTAAAACTGCCCTGAAGTAAAATGATCCCTTCAGTTGATCTAATCCTGTGAGGTCTGAGGCTGGTGTTGGGCAGAACAGGCAACCAGGGTTTGCCTGGTTGAAATCTCCAGTAATGGTAAATACTCTATCTGGATGTGTGCTTTGTGCTGTGCTATTGATGGGACTAATGTCCTTGCTACTCTTCACCAAAACATTATGTATTTTTTTATGCACAATTAACTACTATGAAAGTTTTGTTATGTTATTTTGCAGTTAAATCCCCTGTTGATATTCGTGTTTAAGCTTACTATTAAATGATGGTGATTTGACAACACAGCTGCATTTGTACAAAAAAGTCAACAAAATGCAAAAAAAATTGACATGTAATGTACCATAAAATTGTGTATATATGTGTAAACTGATTATTTTTCATCATTTTATGATTGAAAAGTCAATGGTTCTGCATACACGGATGCATACGTAGACTCACAATCATGATTCTCTGTCAGGGTCTCAACAACAGCATGTGATAGTTTAATAGCAGTCTATTTAAAATGTTCTTGTAGCATGGCATGCTCTACCCCAGGCTCAAGGAGGAAGCTGGGGGCAGGATACACTGTTGCAGCAGCCATTTAAGTTTTATTTACACACCAAATAAACAAAAACAAAACTGAACAACCAGAGATACACTGGCCACTTTTCAGTGGCTTATGCTGCACTTTTCAGTTTAGCTTTTCAACTCTTTATTCACTCTCTCGTTGCTGCTCATCCCTCTCTCTCCCTCTCTGCTCCCTCTCTGTTTTTTTAAGAGGCTGATAGCATGAGCCGAGAAGGAATGAGAGCTCGTCACGCAGCTCGTTCCACTACAGCTAGTCCGCCTGGATCAATGTGAGGTGCCTCTCGTGGTCTGTATCATCTTGTTCCTCCTCCTGCCATCACTCATGTCTCTCAGCAGAGCTTGTGCTTTGCACTCCATCCTCACTTATGCAATTTTTCTCCTCCTGCCATCCTCACGGGGCTTTGTCCTTACTTGGAGTTCGAGCCCATGCCACATACCACCACCATCCATCAGGCTGGGAACCTGGTCTGAGCTGACATACCCCCCAGGAAAGACTCAGTGTAGGGTGGAAGGGTGGGAGAACAAAGACCTAGCTTGGCCAGGTGCTCTATCATCGGGCCAGCTGAGGCTGTGCTGGCTGCAGACGCAGCCAGGGTCCTACTGATGTCTTCACCACCAGGTGGGGCCACGGCAATGTCTTTACTAGGAGTGAGGGGAGGGGAAAGGAGGCGAATGCTGATCACTCTCGGAGTCGGGATGGGAAGGGAAACAAGGCGAACTCCAATCGCTCTTGGTGCCGGAATGGGAGGGGAAACGAAGCGAGCTCAGTGTGCTCCAGCAAGTCGGTCAGCACAGTTTTTAGGACAGGAGAGGGGCCCAGTGGGCCCAGTGCTTTCCTTGTCTTCTTCAGTCTCTGGAAGAGCCAGCTCACCTTGACTACACAGATCTTAAATCCTTCCATAGTTTGAGAGGTCTTGAAGGCCTGGCCACACTGATTCAGGGTTGTTGGCTGAAAACTGTTTTTTTTTCAGCTTTTCAGAGTAGCTTCTTTGTCAGTGAATTGCTGGTCTGTTTGTATAGAGCCCTATCTCCACTTCTGTAGGCATCTGCCTTGGCCTGACAAAGCTGTTTTATCTTGGATGTCAATCATGGCTTGTTCATTACTGTATGCAGGGAAGGTCTTGGTTGGCACACACATTTCTTCACAAAAACTGATAAGAGCATCAGTGATTTTGTCCAAGTTGTCAGTTGCAGACTCAAAAAGAAGTGCCATTTTAATGGTGTCAGCCACATTCATGGTTGGGAAGGTTAGGTTAAATATATATTCGGGTGCAGATTATAGATTACCTGTTAAATTCTGTAACCTAAGGATTCCTTTACTAAGACAATTGAATCTTTGGATTTCTTGTGTTTTTAAGGTCAGATAATTGAATAAATAGAAGAGTAAAATAATTTTGAACAGATTACTTAACAATAAGAAAACAGAAAAGTTTTATTAAATAAAACCTAAAAATTATTGGTTAATTTCTTAATGAATTTATTGTCTGTACTCTGAAATTGAGGCCATTCAAATAATCTTTTGTGCAAAGTCGTATACTCACTTATAGGGCTTTATTTGGTGAGTACATTATTCACTTAAAAAAATTCCTGTTTGCTAAAGACAGCATGCTCTTTAGTGGGTGTGTTGGCAGTTCGTTTATCTTGCCTTTACATGTATATGAACTCCCATTCTTAATCCATAGGGTTTAATATGATGTTGGCCCACCCTTTGCAGCTATAACAGCTTAAACTCTTCTGGGAAACTTTTCCACACAGTCTAGGAATGTGTTTATGGGAATATGTGAACATTCTTCCAGAAGCACATTTTTGAGGTCACACACTGATGTTGGATGAAAAGGCCTGGCTCGCAGTCTTCTCTTATTCATCCCAAATGTGCTCTGTCAGGTTGAGGTCAGGAGGTGCAGGTCAGTCAAGTTCTTCCACACCAAACTTGCTCATCCATGTCTTTATAGACCTTGCTTTGTGCACTGGTGCGCAGTCATTTTATGTGGCCTACCACTTCCTGGCTGTGTTGCTGTCATTGCCAATCACTTCTACTTTGTTATAATACCACTGACTATTAACTGGAATATTTAGTAGCGAGGAAATGTCATGACTGGACTTGTTGCACAGGTGGCATCCTATCACGATACCATGCTGGAATTCACTGAGCTCCTGAGAGTGACCCATTTTTTCACAAATGTTTGTATAAGCAGTCTGCATGCCTTGGTGCTTGGTTTTATACACCTGTGGCCATGGAAGTGATTTGGAACACCTAAATTCAATTATTTGGAAATATAGTGTATATTTAGCATGAAATATTGAATATTTTTATTTATGTATAAATGCTGTTCAGTGACCCCATTTAACATTTTAGATTAAAACATTTACATTGACACTGCTAATACAAACAGACATGCACACATACATTCTTTTTTATACACATACCCATGCAGCTCTACTTACCTAAGTGTCTCAAGTTTGCAGTGTGGATCCTCAAGTTTAGAAGAAAGAAGCTTCACTCCTGAGTCTCCTGGGTGATTGTAGGTCAGATCCAGCTCTTTTAGGTGTGAAGGGTTTGAACTCAGAGCTGAAGCCAGAGAAGCACAGCCTTCCTCTGTGACCAAACAACCAGATAAACTGCAAAAGGAAGCAATCGGGAGGCAAAATGTGATGGAGCAGCTTGGATAAAAACATTTACATATCACATGAAAACAAGGAAGCAAGAACAGTTGAACAAATAGGCTTTTAGAACAAAAAATGATTATATAAAACTCACCGGAGTGTCTCCAGTTTACAGTGTGTACTCTTAAGTCCAGCAGAGAGCAGCTTCACCCCTGAATCCTGCAAGTCATTGTTACTAAGATCAAGTTCTTGCAGGGAGGAGTTTTCTGATTGTAGTGCTGATGAAAGAGCTCTACAAGAACCCATTGTAAGACTACAAACAGCTAATCTGAAAAAGATGAGATAAAATGTATTACATAGCGTTGTGCTATGAGTGGTATGATCAAAATTTGTAGAATGGCCTTCAGTCTAACCAATCATGTTGCTATTTTATTGGTAATGTATTCCTTTTTAACTAGTGTATATTGTACAAATCTTTTGCAGTAGCATGCAAATAGGCAAACAGGCTTTATCTTCTTTTTTGTAACATGGTAGGTCTCCCAGAGGTGGATTTGAACCTGAAACCCTTAGATTTGGGGACCAGTGTAAACCAAGTGAGTGACCAACTGAGGATATAGAGTAAGGACTCAAAAGCTGTTTATGAGCAAGAGTCAAAACAAAATAAAATAAAAAAAACTAACCCTATCATGATTCAGAGGACATTGAGACACTGTGAAAACTAAAGGCTAAGACAAGCCCCTAGCGAAATACAAACTGCCAACCTTTGTAATGAAGGTCTAGTGTAAGCTTGTCATGCCACCAGAGGAGGTGACTGAAGGCAACAGGTTAAGTGGAAAACAAAGGCTTGTCAGAGAAAAGCTGATGGGCTCAAGATTAAGAGAGCAAACAAAGAACACAAACCAAAGGAAAGGTGGGAAAAGGAAACAAAGAAAACAAACAAGTTTACTGCACTTCAAATGTAAAGTCACCTACTTCTTTCACATTGCATAGTATTTTACAGGGCAAGATGAAGACAATGTTAAGAATTATGACTATCTCCTAAAGCTGATGCCAATAGACTCAATTTCACTGAGATGACATTTGTCTAATTAAAGAAATACAGTGCAGTGTCTACATATAGTATAATTTCAGTGTGACTGAACAGTATTGTTGTTATTGCTGTAACTACTGCAACTCCCATTGCGTTTAGGGTTACAAGAACAACAGAATATTCTCCTACTACTACTGCTGCTCCAGTAGAGACATCAACTAATGCTGCTTTCATATAATTGCATTGAAAAACAAAACATCATTGCTCACCTCATAGCATGTATGTATATCTGTGGTATTACAGAGCCAACGGTGACACAAAATTAACACTGACAAACACAATTTGAGTCACTAAACTTTCAGTGGTAGTCAATTAAAGTGCATGCAAATAGGACACATCGAAATGCAAAATGTAAAAGTGGCCAAAAGAGATGCAAAAGAAAAATGCAAAACATGTAAAAACGGAACAAGAATCAATTAGTAGGTAGTTGACTTTGTGAGACTACAGATCTATACTTTGGCCCTCTGGCAGGAAGGATGAATATTCATTTCACCCTCACCATCATCAGAGTTTCCTATCATAGCTCTAACACTAAAAAGGCACACACCAAGCTCTACATGCCTGAGTATCTCCAGTTTGCAGTGTGGTTCCTTCAGTGTAGCAGAAAGCAGCTCCGTTCCTTTGTCTCCTGGGTCATTGTAGGCTATATCCAGTTCTTTCAAGTTTGAAGCACTCAGTGCTGTTGCCAGAGAAGAAAAGCCTTCCTCTGTGATTAAACAACCAGACAATCTACAGAAAAAGAAAAAGGAGAGGCATGGGGAAAGTCCAGCTGTTGGCATGCTGTAACTTGACTCTGCTGATCTGTTTCTTTAGCTCAAACCCAAGTTTTAAATGGTGAGTTCTATTGATGCCTGTCCATATGAAAAGTTATTTCTTGCCTATGCCACAGTGAAATACGCTGAGCCTGAACAATCAATTATAAGCACAAATTTCCACTGATGCCAGCAATATCAGTCAATCAGTAACATTGGCACTGGAAGATGTCTTTGGCAGACCACAGTGGACAGTGCAAACAGAAGAACTTTGGATAAAACCGACAAGAAACAAGCTAACAAAAGCATAAGCAGTGTGAAAATGTCTCAATATAAGATTTTGATCTCACTGGATGGTGATTAAAACAGTGGCCAACTTACTTGATCAAAAAAAACAAAATAAAACAAATGTGATTAAATGCAATTAACTGCAGCACTATTTCATAGGTATGTACCTTGTTAGGTCATTAGATCAGAGTATTTAGAAATTAAAACATGAATTGCACAAACATTCTTAAACACTTATACAAGTTAGGGTACCTATACATTAGGGGCTGTCTGAAAAGCAGCCCTGCAATGTATTTGAATTAGGACAATGCATCAATGATTTCCACCTGTTGTCTATTCCATTTGCACAACAGCAATGTGTTCAACAGTTCAACAGCATCAGTGTTGCTTCCTAAGTCGACAGTTTGAGTTATACTTGGAGTTATATTGTGTTGTTTAAGTGTTCCCTTCATTTTTTTGAGCAGTGTATATGAATTCTTTGCCTCTGTGTTGTCTGCTTGGCTCTATATATGCCTATAGCCAAAATTTCCTTTCAATGGCCCATATTTCCCCAGCGACCTAGATGAATAAGCAGTTTAGATGATGTGTGTGTCTGCGGTCCATATTTCTTTGTTTCTAGTCCAAATGCTTTATTTTCTGCTAGATTTTGACACGCCTTCCTGACAAACAAGATCTGCATGCATATACATCTACCACTCTGTCCTTGCATTGTCTAGTGTGTAGGAACCCTTATAGTGATGAGTGATAGCATACTCTTCACTAAATTTACTAAAACTTTTGAATGATGTTCAAAAGTGGTACTTAATCCTAGACCTGGAGGCCCACTGCCCTGCACTTTTTAGTGCTTGTCCTGTTTTAACACGCCCACTTTAACTCAATAATGGGCTGTTAATTAGCTGATTAGTTGGATTGCATGTGCTTGAGCAGGGAAAACATTAAAAAGTGCAGGGCAGTGGGCCTCCAGGACCAGGGTTGAGAAACATCTGTGACAGATTTTACATTCATTGAACTCTTTGTTAAATAAGTCATAAAATTATAAACCTTTGTAGACTGTTTTCTCTGTTCTGCTCAGAAATGGGTTAGAAATAAGGGATTTTAAGAAACCATTACATAAAGTTCATTTCAAAAGCTTGGTTAATATTGGACATAATTAATAAGACTTTAACAAAACTGATTCTCCTCTGATGTACCACACACATCTGTCACTATATGTTGGCGATGGTTTACCTGAGGTTTATCTAACGCTTGTTTTACCTGTTGAGGTTTAAGGTAAGATCATCTTAATTGAAGCATATCTGCAGTTATTTATTATTATATTTATGCCATTCCTATAGGCCTAGATACTTGGCAATGCTTCAAGGTATGCTTTGATAAAATGCTATATTGCATAATATATTGCACACATTGATATACCGTCTTTGAATAGAGAAAGCATTTATTATAATAACCTTGATTAGGCTTTTCAGAATGTGTTCAGAATGTAATTGTAGCAGACATGCATTTTATCTTAGCAAGTATTTTACTTTTCATTACCCACCCAAGAAGGCACAAAGTAGCAAGGCTGAAATGGTCAAGCTTAACAATTGAAAAATGATTTACAATGAGTGTTATGCAGAATGAATTACCTGCAATGTCTGAGTACAATATTGTAGTCAGCTAGATATGCAGCTTCTTTGGGGTATGGGACACAGGGCTCGTCCCAGCTGATTGCCAGTTGTGAAGAGCTGCACAAGCTAGATAGCTTTGATTTGGCAAAAATGGCATGGCCTTGGATATATCTTTGACTACTTGATTTTAGTTGATGTGTTTCAAGTCATTTGTAAAGGAAGTAAAAGATACAGTATTGTACAGTTAGGCCCAGTGACATTCCCAGACTTTACGTCACTTCCATTGCTGTGTTAGCTTAGGCCAGAAATAAAATTGGGTCATTGTACTCTGTACGTATAGATGAAGTGTAGAAAGACAATTTTAATGTTTTGATCAATGTATTTGAAATTTTTATTATTTTTTTATTTAAATGTATGAGGTACATTTAAGAATTTTTAAATAGAATTACAACTTGTTAATCAATATAATATATTCACTGACAAATTTAAAAAAAGGTTTTATGCAGCAAAATATTTTTTTTTTGCTTATAGTTTTACTGGCCATGACATAATTTGATAGTCCAACTGGGTTAGTAAAAGTTTAGTGGAGGTTCAGGTAGACAAACACTTGTTTTGACAGAGCAGTCAGATTAACGTACATGCAGCTGGGCGTTAAACCCCTGAAGCTACTGATTTAGCCAAACCTGTGGTAAATCGAGACTAAACCGCTGCTAAGATAAAGGAAGTCCAATTGCCACACAAAGTTATTTGCACTAACTGTTACTAATTACAATTTGCTATTGGTCAATTGCCCCTGCCAGGTTCCACCTCTTTTTTGTCACCTTGTTTTGTTTTGTAACTCCGCACCTACCTGTCCCTGCTTTGCCTAATTTCATTGTGATTCCCATCTCCCAATTCAGTGGTTTTCATTTATGTTCAGTCGTCCCTGTGTATATGTAGCCATTGTATTTGTGTATTTGTCATGTCTTTGTAAGGTCTCCTTTCTTATCCTAATGCTGTAATAGGAATTCACAGAAAGCTCACCTGAGTATCTCCAGTTTACAGGTCGAACTTTTCAGCCCTTCAGAGAGAAGCTCCACTCCTAAATCTTGAATCCCATTGTTGCTAAGGTCAAGCATCATGAGGTAAGAGTTTGTTGGTTCCAGAGTGGAGCAGAGCATTTCACAGGCATTCGAGGTAAGATTACAGCCAGCTAATCTACATAGGAAGAACAAAAGAGGCACACAGAAAAGAGTTCTGATAAATATTCAGTAATCTCACTGGATATTTTTTTTTCCAGAATTAGGGGTATTAATAGGAGACTTTTCCCATTTTTTGCAGGAGCAGAAAGCAATAGAAAGAAGGGACAAACTGGGAAGTATTTACATAAGATGCATTCATCCACAAAAGCATTACTGAAGTCAGAAAATTACTTTAGATTTCAGTTCTGGATCACAAACATCACTCTGACTCATCCCAAAGGTATTGCTTTACTCATAGAGGTATACCATTACTCCACAGAATGCAATTTCACTGCTCCTCACCTCAACGTGTAGAACTTTATATCCCTCTGTCACCTGTTGCCCATGTGCTACCATTACACAATGCAATGCTTTATACAATACAATGCTTTTTTACAGAGATTATACAAGCTCATTAGAAGGGGTGTTCAGATACCTTTTAGAGCACATAGTAGAGCCTGCGAACCAGAATGAACCAGTGTGGATGTGTGTAAAGCTGTATAGGCATGGCTAGTGAACATTAAGCAAAAGTAATTTAAGCTAATAGCTCAACACACAAAAAAAAATTATGTGTGGCAGCAGCAACACCTGGAGCCAAACTTGTTTCTTTAAATAACATTATTATGTCTTTTACTGTGTTTATTTTCATTCATCCGAATGATGATTTTTTTTTACAAACGTAATTATTGTGGCATTAAATAATGTGCATGGGTGACATAATGTGCGTAGACCTTTGCAGTCTTACATAAATCTCTTTTATTTGTAACAAAACTTTACACGAATGGAATAATTGGTAATACATCGTTTAGAATGTTTACAGAACACGGAATTATTTTATCAATAAAATACATGTAAAGAGAATAAAAGCTCCCTCCAAAAACACAGACAGAGCACCTTCTACTGTGGTGTCCAGGTGAACCACTGCAATCAGTAGAACTGGCGCATATGGTGAAGACTTATGACTCTCTCTCAAACCTCACCTGAGTTTCTCCAGATAACAGAGCGAACTCGGTGAAGTCTTCATTCCAGCAAGAAGTTGCTTCACTCCTGAATCCTTCAGGTTGTTGTTACTAAGGTCTAATTCTTTCAGGTGGCAGTTTGCTAAGTGGAAAGCTGATGCAAGAGTTTCACAGGATTGTTCACTAATTTTACACATTGAAAGTCTGGAAAATAAACATAATTAAAACAGATATTACAATAAAATAGCATACACACATACATATATAATATAATGTAAAAATAATATGTATTATTTTAATATCTATTTTAGAAAAGAAATAGATACAGATATTTGTTCCTGCTTTCATCAACAGACCCATTAATCATTAACTGAGAAATTGTGAGGTTCAGTGTACAAAATACATTGCAGTCTCTGTCAAAGTAACCATGACAGGCTGTGTCTACAACCATACCAATGCATATTTTTGCACTGTTAAAGAGGTTTAGGCAACCCTACTATAATCCTCTCTGTGTTATTGTGGACAGATTGTTCTTCTTCAGTCAATGTCATCACGTCTGCCACTGACATTTTCTTCTGTTTTTCATTTCATACTGCACTAATACACAAGCAGCAAAGACACTGAATGAGGAATGTATAAGCCCCTGCCACCCCTACAATAACAATTAGCAGCATTTCAACTCTCTTTCAGTTAGATCTTTTCCTCTTGCCATCTTGATCCAAAAGGAGCCACTAAGCATTTCTATGTATTAGTAAGTGTAACATAAGCAATTAACATTATTATCATTTATATTTGTACATGGTGAGTAGTTTGAATTGTTGTTTAAATGAGTCCTAAAGTCTGAAAATCAGCGTGTAACCTTAAGAACGGTCACCACTGAAGCATGTTTTCTGCAGTTAAGGCAACTTTGTAATTTAATACAATTATTCTGATTTAATGTGTGTAAAACTGTTCAAAGCTGTGTTTGCTAGTTTTTTGAGTTTTCCTCAAAATTAGCTAGAATTCTCACTAGCAAAACAGTCACCACCAAAACTGTGGTGATGTTTTGGTGATGTTTCAGTGTCATTGTTATTGTATCGATAGTTACAAAATAGAATATTCAACCATTTCTTTTCTGAGTCAATTTAAAGCAATGTTAAAGATAAAGTCTGAAGATGGGTTGTAACCAAGGAACTGCATGAAAGTAATTATTGGTAAACCTGTTTATCATTACAGTCTTACAACATTATGTAAATTAAACACACTGACCTCAATACCTCCAGTTTACAGTCTGAACTCATCAGTCCAGCAGAGAGCAGCTCCACTCCTAAATCGTATAGGGGATTGTTACTCAGGTCCAGTTCTCTCAGCAGTGAATCGGAACTGAAAACTGATGCCAGGATTTCACAGCTGTGTTTACTGAGGTTACAGTTGTCCAACCTTAATATTAACAAATAAACATTGCATTAAAATATTGCCAAAGGTGCTCATGCAATTTAATTTTGTCATGTCAACATGATCATTTTATGAAATACATAAAACCTTGTTAAAATATCTCACATTCTCAATAAAAAAACAAGAAAGTGTTTTATTTATTTGTATTTAAGAACAACTGTAGTGCTGTCAGCATAGGTACCAACAGAGTTAAACATTAGGTTAAAAAAGCAGAATTTACATCCCAATCTAATGCTAATTTGGAGCAAGGGCATAGGCCTTAAGCAGAAGTTATGGGTGAATATTATTAATAATAATTGTATTTTTTGCTATAATTCACTGACATGACAGGGAAATAACCTGTGAGTGAATCATGTGCATGAAAAAAAAGTATTTCTCATTCCCATAGTGACAATGCTTGTAAAATTGCCTACGGATAAATGCAATTTTATTCTTTTCAGACTGTTCTGTGCTGGTTTACTAATATGGATTTTCTTAAGCTTTGTTCTAGGATTCCCTTATTTAGCTTTGAGGGGCCAACAACTCAGTGCCCCATGTAGTTGGCACCTCTATATGTGTATGACTCTGTATATCAGTAACTTACAGACTGCATACGCTGATACAATTTACATTGTTGCTGGGGACTTCAATTGTGCCTTTTTGGAGTCGATACTGCCCAAGTTCTACTAGCACATTTATTTTGGTGCTCAAGAAGTAAGTGCATTGGACCTGCACCACATCTCTGTTATTGGTTATTACAACCAATCCTGCATGTTTAAAATGCCCACTGTTAAAAGCATTTTCACTAAAGCACTTGTTTTCAGATCGTTCAATGTGTTTTCACAGAAGTAGTTCAAGTGTGCTAAACCAGTTCTGAAATGGGCAAGAACCTGGTCTTAAACATTTCTCTCTTGTTCAGTATGTTTACCATGACTGTGTTGCTAATCATAGCTCAAATCACATCATCAGGTTTACTGATCATACTACAGTGGTGGGACTTATCAGCAACATTAAGGAGTAAACATACAGGGACGGTGGTGGAGCAGCTTGGAGAGTGGTGTGGAGAAATCTTAATAAATTATAATAAATCTCCACTGCACATCAATGGGTCAACTCTGGAGAGAATCAAAAGCTCCAAGTTCTTTGGAGTGCACATCACTGACACCCTCAACCAGGTTTCAACACCACCCACCTACCCAAGAAAGCCCAGCAGTAACCTCACTTCCTGCAGAAAATGAAGAGGGCAAATTTTATACAGTGGGGGGGAATAGAGAGCAATAGAGATGTGGGAACTGCACAGTCTCAGATCCCAATAGCAACAGCTTCTTCCCTTACCTGAAGTGTTTTTGACTTGAAAAACTCACCTGAGTATCTGCAGTTTACAGTGGGAATTCTTCAGTCCACCAGAGAACAACTCCAGTCCTGAATCCTGCAGATCATTGTTACTGAGGTCCAGCTCTATCAGCAAGTTATTGGCGGATTTCAGAATGGAGCAGAGACTTGCACAGGAATTCAGGGTCAGATTACAGCCAGCCAATCTGCGAAGGCAGATCATTTGGGCTTTATTGTCATGGTCATAGCACAAGCAGAAAAAAGACCATTAAAAAGGTGGTTCTTGCATGTGTGGTTGTGGCATGTGGTTGTATTTTTGACATTTTCCTGACCAGCAGTGCAGTCTCTAATCTGGCACCGAACAGTGGAATTGTAAATCAGGGTAGAGTTAGAACAAATACATCATCAAAGGGCATGGTTGGGTGTCCTTCAGCAACAGCCAATCAGATTAATTTCTTTCATTCCCTTTAAGAGCTGTGTGTGGTGGCACAGTACTGTTATATTTTCTTCATTACTGCACTGACAGAATATTTAAATTTAATGAATACAGAATTGGTAAGTCTGCTATTTTAAAGTCTCAAACTTGCTGCGTTTAGAATTATATTAATATATTTTATAATATTTTAATATTAGAATATCTCCATGAACCAAAACAGCTACAATAACCCAACATAACAATAATAATATTTATTAGCAACAATATTGATACTACTACTACTACTAATAATAATAATAATTATAATAAAGCCACAACAATAATATTAACAATAATAATTATTATTTTTATTATTATTCTTAGTAGTAGTAGTATCATTAAAATGCTTGAAAAAGCGCTCTATTGTTATCTCTCATACTACTTATTATTCTTCTTCCACACTATTCTGCGATTAATACAGCCCAAACTGCTTAACATACAGACTCCACTCAAACTGCGTTTCGAAGGTCTCGGCACTGTGACTTGTGCTATGTATTTTTGGAGTTGATCTGATTGGTAGTTTTTAATAAAATTAAGTTTAAAAATTAAAAACCTCCCATAAGAATGAATGACGGAATGTTCTGACATCGATGATGTCACAGCAGGCCACTCAGTCTCACAGACACAGCTGATCATGCAGGGAAACTGCTTTAACATCCTTAAACTTTCACCTAGAAACTCCATTTCAGTTTTAAATGGTAGAGAAACTTGTCCTTTCTGAAACCTTCAAATATCTCATTATTTTATCACTTTAGAGTTATGAGCATTTGTTTGGCACTAGGCACAGAAAACTGCCCCATTCACTCCCATGCAAATTTCTCAAAATCAGAATTTGCTTATTTCAAGATTTTCTCTGTGTTTAACTCAGTCATAACTCAGACATTTTCTTGTCAGTACACACAACATTACACCAAAATAATCCTCAAGGGGTCTTATCTCACACCCTCTATCCGGTTAAGCGATAAACATTTCCCAAGTTATGACTGTTTGTTCAGAGGGTGCAAATCGGACTCAAACAAGGCTTCTCCACTAAGAGCTGCATAATAACCCCCTCAAACACATACATCTCTCCCTCTCACACACACCACACAAACACACACAAACAGACACATACCTAAGGAGGTGTTGTTCACCTACACAGAAACACACACAGACACACACACTTACAGCTCTTTTCAAGCACTTTTGCAGTTCCTTCAGGAAATGCACATTTAGTTATTATTATTATTATTATTATTATTACTGAGACTATACAAGCTAAATATATACCAAATCATCATTCGTAGAATACTTTCTAGTGGGGGTGGTTATCCCAAACCTAATGCCTACGTTTTATCTTTTGAATTTTTTTTGTTTTTAATATTCTAAAAATCATGTCTCCATAAGAGAGGTTCTAGAAAGATTTAGGTTTATTGTGAGTTTTTAAAAAATCCAAAAATTCTGCCCCATGTTTCTGCCCATAGGCAGAGGCTGTTCTAAAACAGCCTTGCGTTTTAGAACAGGAACTGATTCTGAAAATCAATGTGTGACCTTAAGAACTGTCACTACCAAAACATATAATTTTTACAATTAAGTAAACTTTTTTTGTTAGCTGACTTTTGAGTTATGCTAAAATTGTCACCACCAGTTACTAATGAAAGTAACTAATGGTAATGGTAATGTTTTGGTAAAGCCTAGAACTAAAACTGGAGCATTCAATTATTTGTTTTACTAAGATAAACATAATTAAGATATGTGGTCATTCAAAACAAAAGTATTTTAGTTGAGGTCAGTTAAAAGTCCACAAAAACTGCCAAATAATTTTCTTTATATGTAATCAAGCAGTGCTTTTTTCATGCCTAAACAACCTGCATGCTGGATTTTTAATACTGGGTCAAGCAATGTGTTTTGTAAAGATATAGCAAAATAGAATTTAGATTGCTTCTTATTATACTTATTTACCTCGTCTCTTTAGATGTTGAGGTGCTCAAATAAGAATTTGCTCGCTGAGAACAATAAATCACAGTTTTCCAAACTTAATATTAAAATATGAATACAAAATGTATTACATAATTATTTGGCCTCAAGTCAATATAAAAATGACATTTATGTTAATCAGTTTTTGCTATTTCCTCATGGCCGTAGTTACTTACTCAGTGTAACATGTTAAGTTATGTAATTACATGAATGCATGTATAAACAAATATTTAGCTAGTAGTTAGCAGTTACTATATATGTATTGTTTATTTAGAAACACACATACTAATTCCTTATTTAATTGTCTCTTGTTGTCCAAAGAAATGTGGTAATTATGAAGTAATGAGTAATAAATCTTCATGTAACATTACAGATAACATCATTCTCAGCAACAATAGTAGCATGTAATTGAGTAAAACTGACCTCAATACCTCCAGCTTGCAGGGCGAACTTCTCAGCCCAGTACAAAGCAGCTCCACTCCTGAATCCTGCAAGTCATTTTGACTCAGATCCAACTCTCTTAGTGCTGAGTCTGAACTGAAAACTGATGCCAGAGTTTCATTGCTGTGTTTGCTGAGGTTACAATGGTCCAGCCTTAATAAGTAAAGATATAATTGCTATACTGTTCATGTGATTCATTTTAAAAACAAAACATAATACAGTCATCTCAAAGATGTTATTAAGATGGTATTAAAATTGAATAATTAAATTATATTTTATTCCCGCTGACTTACTCTAAATGCGCTTTCTGACTTGTGTATATGATTGCAAATCTCATTTGAGCTTTTTAAAATCTAGCACAATTAGTTTTGTTATTATTGCTTAGATTGTTGTAAATGACTCTTGTTCACAATATTTATCCTTATTTAACTATTTTAAACCATATAATGTTTTTATAAACATTATATGGTTTATGCACAGCTAGGTCTATACATATTTGGGCCTTGACAGTTATTTTAGCTGCCCAGTGCAACATAATAGAGTTGAAATTTAACCATGTATGTAAACTCCAAGTGCAGACGTTCAGTTTTAATTTGAGGGTATTTACATCAGGTGAACAGTGTAGGAATTACATTTTCATATATCTTCTCAATATGCTTCATGTCACTGGCCATGAACACTGTCTTCACGGTGTTGAAGACTTTGGCTGAATCTAAGCAAACAATATAGCCATATACACTTTAGAATTCATCCTGCTGTTTTTTTAGCAATCACATTATCAATTAATACAAAGGAACCCGTTCCATTAGTAATACATGCCCATGTCATAACACTACCTCCAGATGAAGTAGTGTTCCTTCTCCATGCTCTTCTCTTCCCATCATTCAGGTACAAGCTAACTTTGGTCTCATGTGACTGTTGTGAAGTGTTTTTCTTCAGCATGAAAAGAGTTATTCCGCCATCCACCCCAGTTGTTTTCCATCATCTTCTAGGCCTTTGTGTGTCTCAGCTGTCCTTTTAAGAATGTACCAAATAGTTGGATAGGCACACTTAATGTTTTGCTACCTTTCTGATAGGTGTGTACCATTTTTCAGCCTAAAGATGCCTTTCTACATTGAAGGCAGTGAAGCTCTGTGAACTTTATATTGAACAGCAACACATTCCAAATGCAAACTTGAAATCAATTCTAGACCTTTTATCTACTTACCAGTAAATGAAATAAAGAGGGAATCAGACACACCTGGCCTTGGAACAGCTGTGCAGCCAACTAGACAATTATTTTTGGGGGTCATGTATGAAAATAGTTGTAAATGCTACACCATTCACCTGATTTTGTAAGTAAATACCCTCAAAATTTAAAGTAAGTACCCTCAAAATTGAAGTAAATACCTTAAAAAAAAAGCTGAAAGTCCGTGTTATGAGTTTATATTAGTTATTTAATTTTTACTCCAGTATGCTCCGCTGGACAACTAAAATAACGAGAACTTTGTCAATCTAATATATGATAATTAATAATATTATTGGACCTAATTGTATAAAACTGATTTAACTGCTTACTTATATTTTGCAAATCATGCAAACACAAAATTCCTACCAGATGTTTAAAGCATTCACTAATTAGTAAATTATTAATAAAAATGTGACGTACAGAGCTCGTCTTGTGTTTTTCACAACTGGCAGTAGTTGTTTCAGCCCTTCATCTGATGGACTGTATTTCTTTAGCTCAAACTTCTCTTGAGCCTCCTCTGACATCAGCAACACAAACACCAGAGCTGACCACTGTGTAGAGGATAGTGTCTGCATTTTGAGAACTCCTGAGTTCATATACTTCTGAATCTCACTTGTCAGAGAACTGTCTTTCAGTTCGTTTAGGCAGTGGAAGAGATTGATGCTCTTTTCATAGGATTTTGTTTTCCTGATTTTTCTCTTAATGTAGTCTACGATGTCCTTCAGACTCTCTTCTTTGATTTTCAAGTCAAGCTGTAGACTCTTGAGGAGTCTTTGATTGGACTCCAGTGAGAGGCCAAAAAGGAAACGAAGGAAAAGATCCAGGTGTCCATTTTTACTCTTCATGGCCTTATTCACTGCTGTCTTGAGGAGATCACACAGGCTGTGTTTTAAATTCCATGTTATTTTCTCCAGTGTGGTCTGAAGTAGAGGGTTGAATTCACTGAATGTGAGGAACACAAATATGGCTGCAAAAAACTCCTGGAAACTCAAATGAACAAAGCTGAACATCTTTTCATCAGTCTTAAAGACTTGTGTACACACTCCAGAGTACACCAGAGCTTCATCGACATCAATGCCACATTCTTTCAGATCATTCTCATAGAATAGGAGTTCTCCTTTCTGTAACTGAAGAAAGGCTAACCTTCCAAGCTTCAGTATGTTCAGTGCCCCTGTTTGTTTGTCTCTTGTAAACGTTTGATAATCTCTTGGAATCTCTTTTTGCTGTGCTTCATATTTCTCAGACTTTTGCATTGTTTGAAACAGCAGAAACCGTGTGTACATTTCCGTCAGAGTAGTGGGAGCATTTTTCATGTCTTTGCCTTCCGCCAACATCTTCTGAAGCACAGTGACTGAGATCCGACAGAAGACAGGTATGTGACACAAAATGTGAAGACTCCGTGCTGTCTTAATGTGAGAGATTATTTTGCTGGCTTGATGCTCATCTCTGATTCTCTTCCTGATGTACTCCTCCTTCTGTGGGTCATTGAATCCACGTATTTCTGTTACATGATCAAAGTACTTGCGTGGGATCTGACTGGCTGCTGCAGGTCGTGAAGTTATCCAGATCATAGCAGAGGGAAGAAGTTCCCCTTTGATGAGGCTTGTTATTAGTTTATCAAGAGTTGTTTTCTGTGTAACATTAGATACTTTCTTTTGGTTAAAATTCAGTGAAATTCTACTTTCATCAAGTCCATCTAATATTAAAACCATCCTACATCTACCGTTTAATATTTCTGTTACGTTCCCACCACAGAGTTCATCATGGAAGTAAAGCAGAAGGTCCCAGAGACTGCATTGTTCGTCTTTGATTAGGTTCAGCTCCCGAAAAGGAAGGAACAGTATGAAATCTACATCTTGGTTGCAGGTGTCCTCAGCCCAGTCAAGAATAAACTTTTGGACACAGGCCGTTTTTCCCACTCCAGCTATTCCCATTGTCAGTACTTTCATCCCAAAAACATTTTGGTCACACGGCACTTTGAAAATATCACAGAATTTGATTGGGGTTTCTTCTGTTTTGGGATAAAACGCTTCTACTTGTCTCACTTCATGCTCAGTGCTCACCCCTCCTGTGCAGCCTTCAGTCACATAAAGGTCTGTGTAAATGTACTCCAAAGGCATAAAATCTCCTTCAAATGAAGTCCCCTCATACAACTTTGCCAATTTTGCTTTATATTTTGTTTTTGTTATTCTTCTGATATGACACTGTTCTGCATCTGTGAGAAAATATGAAAAAAATTAGGTTTTAGGCAAATGTTTTAAAATCTTGAAAGTGAATGGACAAAAAGCACAACATCACTTTTTTTTATACATACCCAGCAAATTGCCAACTCCATTATCATTACTGTTATACTCATACCAGTAAAGAGAATATTGTTTTAAAAACTGTAGATGAGATAGTAACAAGTACACATTCCATACTGATTGCATCTTGTTTTTTGATTATGTAATTTGTATTTTGCTTCAGTATAAAAGAGACAGGATTTGCTGAGGTTCAATTTTGGAGTCGGTATAATTTTGGGGAAATTGTTTAGAAGTAATTATGTTCTTTATACAAATCTCAATTCCAAAAATGTTGAGACAATATGTAAAAGAAAGCAGCGACTTGTAAATCCTCTTTGATGTGTATTAATACAAAAAAAGTTCAGACTCCTTAGTGACTCCATTGTTTTTTGTAAATATATGTTAATTCTTAAAAGTTGGGAGAGGACAACTTAACACCAGGAACATTGCGAAATGTTCAAAAAGCACCATATACAGATGATGCGGTTCCAACAGTTTAAGAGCAATGTTCTTCAATGAGTGATTGCAAAGATTTGAGCTATTTCCACCCTTTATACTGCATATTAAAACATTCAGGAAATCTGCAGAAATCTCTGTGTGTAATGCCTAAGGCTGAAAACCACTGCATTAAAAACTGGCATGCTTTTGTGATCGATGTCACCATATGAACTCCACAACATCTTCACAAACTGTTTTCAATTAGCACCAGTCATTGCTGCATCTACAAATGTAAGTTAAAATTGTGCTATGCACAGCAAACAACATATGTCGATGTCAAAATCAAGAAATGCCACAGACTTTTCTGGGTCTGAATTCATCTGAAATGGATTTAGGCACAGTGAAAATGTCTATTATGGTCTGATGAGTCAGCTTTTTAAATTATTTGTGGAAGTAATAAATGTGTTTTCTGGGCCAAAGGAAAAGCAGCCTTGGGTATCTTGCACATATACACATAAGATATACACATTTCTAAATGAACATTTTATTTATTGATTTTTTTTAAAAGATTGATGACAATTTTAAAGTTATACTGTTCAGAGTACATTACAGTACATTCTAGGAAAAATACAGGCTACCGTAGTATTGATGAGCTTAATAAATTTAAGAAAACAGTTTTTTTTTTGTTTTTTTGTTTGAAAGTTTTCAGTGGGCAAGAAATTACTCAAAAAAGCTCTCATTTATGCTTCCATTTCACTGGGGTACTAAATAATATGCAGGCCCAAAAAATGATTAATGAGCCTACACTGAGTTTCCAGTTCATTAGATACACTTACTTTGTAGATACACTCAATTTATCAGCTAGTCCTACCATGCTTTTTGTAGTATAGTGTTACTCAATATTGCCAAATTGTACTATGTTGTCAAATCGGCCGCCTGCCATTCTCCTCCCCACCACAGGAGGTCACCGTATCCCGAATACTAGGCATTTCTTGATCCTTTGATCTCTGTAGTCTGCCATCTTGTGTATATATACCCTGCAGGTACTCTTTGTGAAGTCTTGTTTGGTTTTTCCACAATTCTGAGCGTTTATGTTTATGATTTGGTTTTCTGGTGTTTTGACCTGCCTCTTGGTTTGTTTTTGACTACTCTTTTGGATTTGTCTGCTTTCTGTGGCCTGCTTTTTTGGATTTCTGACTCCCTGCTTGTTATTACCTACCTTGCATCCGGAATTAAACTTGCACTTGACTCCTGCCCCTCGTGTGAAGCAGTTTGTGACATATGTGCTATTGGTCAGCCTTTTTACACCCCTCAACACAATGCCAAGGCTATATATTTGAGGTCGGCCAAAGACATTGAAGTTTGCCTACAAAAACTGTTCTGTGTATGTGCATTCCCAGCAATGGACCAACACCTGGTCCTTGATGGACCCTGCCTATTATTCAGTGCAATACAGAGATAAAGAACAAGCAGGTAAGGAAATCAAGTGAATGTGATGTTCATGCTGATGTATTAATAAAGGTGATAGTGATTATGATAATTTATTTACCTGCAATGAGAGCACTATTTGAATGTTTAGTCTGAGGTGCAGTGGAAGAAGCTGCTGGACTCTTACAGGTTGCCTCTTCGCATATGTCGCCACCTGAGAGACAATGGGATATCAGCATATAAGCAAGAAAATTCTGGGAGTAAAAGAATTTCATTGTATTCATTTTATTTTTATATATATATATATATATATATATATATATATATATATATATATATATATATATATATAATCTTTGTTGTTTGTTTTATTAATATCACATTGTGCATATGATACAAATCTCATGCCGCAATAAGGTGAAATTATTCAAATGTTATGTGCTGTTATGTGCTGTGTTATGTGTAAATGGCTGTTATGTGCTTTTTATTTGCTTTGTCTTATTTTTAACTGAACAAGGTAGAAACTGGCATTTACAACTGGTTTATGTGGGGTATGAGTGGGTTATGTCGAGTTAAACACTGTTTTCTTAGTTAAACATTTTAACCAAGGCAATGCAGCAGCTTATAAATAGTATGTTCATATAGACTGTGAAGTTCTGTGATCATAGTATTGTAAGAAATTGTATTGGTTTATGTCACGTCACTCTCTAAATTGACCTCAAGTCTTAAGGTCAGGAAACAGCATGCCACTGAAAATGCTTAGTGG
Source organism: Pygocentrus nattereri (assembly GCF_015220715.1). Lineage (NCBI taxonomy): Eukaryota > Metazoa > Chordata > Actinopteri > Characiformes > Serrasalmidae > Pygocentrus > Pygocentrus nattereri. The sequence continues at coordinate 7,357,004 of NC_051222.1, read as the reverse complement.
CTAGTGAACTACTTTGTGCTGTGGATATTTGTTCTGCTAGAAGGTCCACAAGCGACCAAGTCTAAACCTGACATTTTCTCACAGCCTTTCATCTTTATTAAGATGTCCAATCATTCTTGAGGGTACTGTACATGATAAACATTATAGGGATTATGTACTTTCTCTGAGATTGATCTGAAGTTCCTCAGCCAGTTGGTTCTGGTTTATGTTCTTCAAAATGTCCAATGTGATTGCCACAGCTCCACTGAGCCCATAGCTTGCAGCCATCTTATCCACAGTGTCCAGTCTGTCTGCATTCTCCAGAAGTGCCTTTGGGATGCTCTTAAAACCTTCCACACCACTGGTCAGTTTCCACTGAAATAGCTTAAGGTCCTTTCCCCCCAAGTTCTGCAGAGTGTCCAGCAATGCTTGTGAAATGTTTGCCATTTCTTGTCACTGTAATTGAAAAAGGATGACAGATTCAAGTTTAGCAGAGGGTGTTTTTTAAAGAAACATATATAAAAAAACCCTTCTCTGTAGGCAATAGAGGAGGTTTCTGATTTGGCAACAAATAAAAGTCAAAATCAGCGGTCACCGTGTACAGCATCTACATTTCAGCCTATTTATTGTGTAAAGGAATTACTTCAAAAATGCATTGAATGCATCTTCATGGCAAAAAGCAATGTACTCCTTTTTTCACCATCTTAAATAGCAGCTTCAAATATACATTTATTTAACAAATTTCTCTTGTGCAGCTGTCCAAAGTCATTATATGTGGGTACTTGTGGGTTGCTTTACTTTTTGTGTCATATGTTGTTCCATGGGATTTAGAATTCTGGAAACTGGGAAGACAAAGTCAATAGATGTAGTATTTCTTTGCTGATCTTCTTCACATGATAGTTCTTTCAGGATTTTGAGGAAGCAGATTGATACACTTTCTTTAGACTTTTGACCATTTAGTTTGTGTGTGTATGTGAGTTTCAGGCTTGCAATAATATTATGTATAACATTTTTATAATATGTACTTTTGCAATTAAGCTGCTCTAACCAAGTGTTAAAGAGCTCTTTAGAACTCTGGCTAGGCCAGAGTTAATGATTATTGGTAAGACTACATGAGGGCCATGCTGTTCTAACTCAGTAAAACACATCAGTTGACTACCCCGGTTTAGACCCTTACATTGTATTTGGTGGGATGGGAACATGGGATGGAGAGTTGCTCCATTGAAAGCAAATCATCTCACCTCTTAAAGGTACAAATCCCACCCCACAGCGAGGTGGAAGATAACGATGTGGCATAAATTGTAAATTGGCATCTGGCGCGGCCAATAAGATTTAAGAGAGGGCCGTGCTGGCCACTCCTTCTTCAGGCAATACCTAGGGTAATTGAATAATTTTGCCATTCCTCTTCACCAAACCTCTTCTTTGTTTGATTGTTTATATTCTTACATTTTATTGAATATCTAGCTTGTGGAACGGCATTGTGTAATGCTGCACATGCACAAGAAGATGCTCGTGGATCTTAAAAACAAAAGTCTGTTTAATGAGAGAGGTGTCAGATAGAAAGACAGTCTCAGGGCAAATCCAAAATCAAATTCCAAAAACCAAGCAAGAGTCAAAAACCGGAGAAGACAAAACATATAGGCAACCAGAGCAAAAGGGCAAAGACCAAAGAGCAAAACAGTTCATAACACAAGTCGAGACAGCAGTAGAAGAACGCTCAATAGTCCAGTGAAGGGCAATACCTCGCAATGAGGAGAACAAACCTACAACTATTTAAAGTCTGAGTAAAAAAAAACAGGCACAGGTGAATCGTAGTCCTGGAGCGTGTTAGCCAAGGGAGGGGAACCCGGAAGTATGACACATTGGTAAACACCCTAGCCTAGATGTGTTTACAGCTCACATATGTGCAGAGCAGTATTTTTCATATTTTTATGTCTTTGACTGTTGTAATGTGTTGGCTCCCTGTCCATTTCAAATTCTTTTGTATAATGTAATATATATATATATATATATATATATATATATATATATATATGTATTGAATCCCACTTGTACTAATTTGATCATAATTCTACTATCTGGTGTTGACTAATTGTGGAACGGATCCCTTTTTTAAGTCTTGGTTCCCTTTTCTGGATGTCTGGAAAGCTGCTTTATGACAATGTTGTAAACAAAGAGCTAGTCATTACAGATAAACTTTCATTTAGGTAAATTTATTTGTCTACTTGACATGGTATAATTCAATTAAACTGTTATGATTTCTGTGTTTAGTGTGTTTTTTGCATTTCAGAACAGAAACAAAAATCAACAAGAGAACATGCATGTTCTCCTTTTCTGGCTTCCTTCTACTAAGCACAAAGCAGGCATTAAGCCGTTACACAATCATATGAATTTAAATGAGTTTAAGTGTGCAATTGCTTGGAACATTCACAGACATACTCAGAGATCAGTTCACTATTACCTATGGCCTATTTTGATGTAAAGCACTACTATTTTATATATATTATATATTTTATATTTTTTCCCGACCATAATATTCAGACATATCTGCTTTTAGTGTTCATGTCAAGATACATCAAGCTGTTAATTTAGCAAATGAAAAAAGACAAACTTGCAGAAGTTATCGTACTGTTAGGGGTAAGCCCCTAATGTCACAACATTTTAGAAGAGCTGCATTGTACCCAAAACAATTTGCTGTTCCTATTTTAAAATCAGATTTACAGCACAGTTAGACTGGTTTGAGCAGCATCATTGTCATTTTAGCAGTGATAGACGTCTCTAGTTTTTGTGTTGGACACACACACAAACACACACTCACAATTTTTTTTTTTACAAGCAGCATGCCAACATAACATCACTGCAATGTGTAAACTTACCATGCCAAATATCTGTGATCCGTTGTACTCCACAGTCAAGTTATGTGTTTTAAAGTCGTTTGTTTGCAAATACATTACCACACACACTTCCCTTCTCACTTCCCTGGCCCCTCACCGCTTATTCATCAGTTCCCCATTACTCATTTCCGCCAGATTTTGCCAAAAAAGGACAAAAGTATTGGGTCACCTACACAGAACACCTACACAAGCTTTTTTGCAGCTGGTCCTCCTTCCAGTCCTCTGGGAAGCTTTCCACAAGATTTTGAAATGTGTCTGTGTGAATATTTGCCCATTCATCATATTTGTGAGGCTAGGCACTGATGTTGGACGAGACGGCTTGGCTCACAATCTCCATTCTATTTCATCCCAAAGGTGTTTGATGGGGTTGAGGTCAAGTTGAGGCTCTTTGTGGACCAGTCAAATTCTTCCATACCAAACTCAGGCAACCATGTATTTGTGGACCTTGCTTTGTACATTTGGGCAAAGTCATGCTGGAACAGGGCCTTCTCCAAACTGTTCCACAAAGTTGGAAGCATGCAGTTGACCAAAATGTCTTGGTATGCTGAGGCATTTAGATTTGCCTTTATGGGAGCTAAGGAGACTAGACTAACCCTTGAAAACAACCCCATATCATTATCCCACCTCCACCAATCTTTACAGTTGGCACACTGGAGTCAGGCAGGTAACAATTTCCTGGCATTTGCCAAACTCAGACTCATCCATCAGACTGCCAGATAGATTAGTTTGATTAGTCAATCCACAGAATACATTTTCACTGCTCCAGCTGTGGTGTGCTTTACATAACTCCATCTGATGCTTGGCATTGTGCTTGGTGATGTAAGGCTTGCATGCAGCTACTTTGCCATGGAAACCCATGCCTTAAAGCTTCCAGCACACAGTTTTTGTGCTGATGTTATCACATACACTATTACTATTATCACACTTCTCCTTCTGGGTCACAGGGGTACCGGAGCCTATCCCAGCTGTCATCGGACGGAAGGCAGGATACACCCTGGACAGGTCGCCTGTCCATCACAGGGCAAACAAACAGACATACACATTCACTCACACACTCACACCTAGGAGCAATTTAGCATGTCCAATCAGCATGAATGTCTTTGGACTGTTGGAGGAAACCGGAGAACCCTGAGAAAACCCACGCAGACACGGGGAGAACATGCAAACTCCACACAGAAAGGACCCTGGTCACCCAGCCCGGGAATTGAACCCAGGCCCTTCTTGCTGTGAGGCGACCCCCAATAATATTATATTATATATTTAAATAAGTATTATATTTAATTATTTAATTTCAGAGTGTACCAAACACTATATATGTGTTTGTTATCACTGTGTATTGAACTACAATTTTTTTTAACCTTGTCTTTGGATTTCTCTTTTTGATGCTGTTTCCAGATTTAGCACTTGATCCTGATCTGTTTCCCGACTACTGTTAGCTTTTCCCATACAGTGTGTATTGTCTACCTTTGTTTTTTGTATGGCCTGTTTATGCATTATGCCTTTGGCTCTTTAAAGCTCACATTTACCTTTTTATCAGTGAGCAGCTGACTATTCTTTGGAGTGTTACACACATATTCTATTGGTTCCTCCTTATTCTGCTTGTCTGCTGAAATACGATGTGTAACATCAAAGTTAATGGGTGGAAACACTACTTGGTGGAAAGATAAATCCATTGAACTGACTCCAGTTGGCCCGATGAGCACAAAGGCATCAATAACTGGCCACTGCTAATTTGCATATTACACACATTTTCAGACAATTATTCTTTGTCCTGTAAAACTTAGAATGTAGTATTGTAGTACATAGTACATGTAGTGTTCTGTCATTTAAGTTTTTTGTAAAACAGCACCCTCCAGTGTATTGGAAGCAAAAATGCTGGTTTTGTGTAGTCTGTTCATACGTATGTTGATGAATGGCAAATCTCATTTCATAAATCAAAGCATAAAGCATTTTCACATGCTTAGAAAAGATGCTGTATTGCTGTACGTATATACATCACCTCGTGTGTTTCTCTTTTTATGTCCATCAGCAATATTTACCTGAAGTGTGGTAGTTCTTTATTGACCTTTTTTATAGTGATATATTACTTGCTCAGTTTTAATGCAATGTGTAAAATATTAATTAATATAATACCATTTCTCTCTTCTTCTCTCTGGTCCTCTGTCTGTTCACATGATGACAAAAATAATAATACAACCACAGTTTATTACTCACTGAAAATCCACTTTTGATGTAATTGTTCAGTTCAGTCACCCCACACAATTTACCAAGCAGGCACTTTGCAGAGTTTTGCTTAAGAGTCCATCCAAAAAGTAGGTTTGAGAACTTACATGTGAGAACCACTGTTGCTTATCAACATTGTTGGCACAGTTGTTATCCCATTACACCTGTCACAGAAGAGCTTGTCCAGTACAACTTTTTAACCATTCTTTTCATGTATTCTATTATTCCCTCTACTACCTAGTGTTTTGCAACTTTATAATTTCCAGTTTAAGGCCAGCACACTTTTGTAGTCACTTTTTTGTTTCTATATTTTCCACAACATTACGGGGTTCCCATTATAGTGAATGTATTTTTATGTTCATTGATCTGTTGCCTCTTTTCTACATATGGCAAGGTGACCAGTGTTATTTCTGTGTTACAGTGTGTACTGCCTTCCATCTGTGAATTTCAAATTTAAAAAGAGAAAGACTTACATGTGTAAAGTTATTCACATAACCTTAAATCAGAAAAAGTTAGGATAGTATGGAAAGAGCAAAAAAAATAAGAAAGAAGTAATTTCTAAAACTTACTTTGACATAGATTTCATTTTAGACAGTATGAATGTGAAATATCCGGATGGTCATTTTCATTTCATTTTTAAATATTCAATTCTTGTCCTGAAACACGTTCCAAAACAAGTTGGGATGGGGCTAGTAATAAGATAAAATAGCTAACTAATGATTTGATAGAGGTGATGCCAACAGGTACAATAGCAGAACCCAGGAAAGGCCTAGTGCTGTAGAAGCAAAAATGGGCCAATGATCACCAGTTTGCCAACAAATGAGTAAGAAAATTATTGCAATGTTCAAATCTTCAAAGAAATAATATTTTACTCTCTATGGTGCATAAAAATGTAAAAAGCCTTATGTTAAATCTTTCCAGAGGTGTAGTGCAGAAATGCTTATTTGGGCTCGGAGCCATCTGGGATGGACCGCAACACAGTGAAAATAGGTATTGTGGTCAGAAAAATCAGTATTTCAGGTCTTTTTGAGCAAAATGGCATTATGGTGATCTAACTTTGGGGTCACATGAGACAAAAATTGACCTTTTTTATGTGTGGTACAAACCTAACACTGTATTCCTTTACAAACACCATCTCTACAGTGAAGTATTGGGGAGGCAGAATTATGTTGTGGGGATGCTTTTCTTCAGTGGTGACAGGGAATCTTGTTAAAATTGAATATTATACATTATATGTACAACATATGTATAACATCAGATTTGACTCTGATGTTGAGTTTAAACATTACTTATTGTGGGACAAATGACTGGTTTAAGAGTTCAGTTTCACATCCTCATGAAAGGACTGTAAGATTCACTTACAGATACGAGACAAATGTACTCCAACTGGTTTTTCTCTTTCTAAATAAAACGAAGGTGCAGCTATCCTGAAGTTCAGTCTGTGCTCCAGAAGTGAGTATGTGTGTGTACAGATGTATACCTAGTAATAAAAATGGGCCTATGATGAGAACTTGCAGAAAATGCCATTAAGTGAGAGTTTATCAGTCTGATGTAATATTTCATGCTGTAGCTCTGAAAACTATCACTGGTGGTAATCCTAATAAAGATGGATTTGGACCTTCTCGCTGAAGACTTTTAAACAAACTCCAGAAAAGGTAACGTTGCTCTTCTGGTTTTATTAATGTTATTATAGTACCATGGTATTTATTTCTGTTGTAATTATAGCCTTCAGCATGAAACAGTATTTCAAACTGAAAAAGAGGTAATACTAATACTTTCTAATTAATTTCCTGATAATTCCTGCATGGGAATAAACTTTGTGATAAGAACTATTGAAATGTTCCATATCATGTGTACATAATGCATAGAAAAAAACAGCTTTGTTTATATTGAATCTGAATGGGAGTAATATGTTTTCATTCTTTGTTGTCTGCATTCAAGAAAAACAAAGATGGGATCTAAAACTGTTCATATGTGCAATAATAACAATTGTGTGTGCAATAACTATAAATAAAGAGAGACACTAACTTAATTTAAATTTCATATTACTATCACAATCACCGCCACCTTACTATATTCCTAAGTACTTAAATCTGGTGTACATACTGTAAATTTCTCTATATTGTCTTAAATTATTAGTAAAGTGTTTATTTTTACATAAATGGCTGCAACTGTAACATCTGCACTTCCCCCCTGGGATCAATAAAGGAATCTGAATCTGAAAACAAATGTGCAAGCCGAACATTACTTCCTGCATGGCAAAAGATAGCTTGTTGTAGTGGTTCAGATTTAAATTCTCACGAAGCCCAGATAACAGCATCAGTGTCATGTTGCTGAAAGTTTCCTGGTCGTATTCAACCAGTGCAAACATTGCGTGAATGCATTTACCTGAATAAACTGAATTTATAATTTAAAAGCAGTAAAATGAAAACAAAAGTTTTCGTATGTACGAGGGTTACTGTGACCAACAACTGCTCCTTTCAAGTAGTCATAGAATGATCATAGAAGTGTGTTCATGCACCAATGAAATAAAGACATATGGTCTGTTAAATGCTTAGAGGCACATCCTCTTGCTGCTTGGCGTGGATGAACTTGATCTATGCAGCAGCGAACAACCAGATGTCCATGTATGGCAGTAACAGAATGTGTCATGTTCACAGTCCAGTGCTGAGATTTAACACTGGAAGGCACACTGATTTGGAGATGCAATAGTTGATAAATGTGTCTTTCTCCATTTGGAGTGAGAATCAAAGTGGATTGATTTCTTTCATCTTAAAACGAAATAATATTAATCATATATAATCTTATAATATATACAACAAGGACGACTTAATTCGAAACACATTTTAAATTTAAAAACAACGTAGACAATATAATAATGGGCTGTTATACGGACTCAGAACTGGCCTTTAACTTTGCACATTTCATCTTTGCACCTTAACCTTGTAATCTTGTAAATACAGGCCAATGCCACCAAGTAGCCAACAGTTTTTGAGGGAACCAATTCAGATTGCATATAAGTACTTTAGCTTCTTCAACTTTAGCCTAGGCTATGGCCACACATGATCACAAGGCCTGACACTCACATTCATGAAGCTTCTCAGAGTGGAATGCTGATCTGAATCAGGTTTCTCCCTTATGTATCAAGTAAGAAGAATAGATCCCAGATCAGCCCTCCTACTCTGAAAAGTTTTATCAACACACATCCTAGTCTTTAGTGAATGATTAGGAAAATAAAGACTGAAAGTAATGGAGAATGCTTCAATTACAGAAGGGTAATGTGTTCATTCCATCAACTGACTGATAAATGGCCTTCTGAACTTTTCTAAACTAGAAGCAAATTACAAATTGAAGTGCATATCCAAAACATTTTCAGATTTGTAAAAATCGACATCACGGAACAAGGAAAAAAAAAAAAAACACTGAAAGTGCTTTAAAAAAAAAAAGATAGTTGCGTGCCTGGCTACTTCCTTATAAAGGCGACTTGATGATTTTATCAACTAAAAAATGCTGGGGCAACGTCATTAGAGTTAAGAAAAGTTGCAGTAATGAAAATGAAGTCTAGCAGGGGGAAATAAACTTTATTAAACTTAACTGGCTTAAGATCTGCTAACATGTGATGCACGTTTTTGTGGATGAACTGTTCACAGGCAGTGGCTCTCCATACATGATGGATACTCAATACTCAAGCAGTAAAGGAGAAACCTCTGAAACAAAGTCAGTATCTTTTTATCAGCAGTTAGTACAAGGAGAGCAATGAAAAATAGAGCAAATATCATTTCTGTAACTGCACAAACTTGAGCTCCTTATGGTTCTCAGGGTAAAGAGGGCACCATCTCCAGCACCCAGACTTTTAATGAAAAGTGACAGATCCATGCACGAATGTTCTACAGTCAGCATCGACTCTGTGCCCTCAAAAGAGTAAGTGAAAAAATGTATTGACCGTAAGATTTAATTGAGATGATAAAACTGATCAGCAGTTAGTACAAGGAAAGCAATGAAAAATAGAGCAAATATCATTTCTGTAACTGCACAAACTTGAGCTCCTTATGGTTCTCAGGGTAAAGAGGGCACCATCTCCAGCACCCAGACTTTTGATGAAAAGTGACAGATCCATGCATGAATGTTCTACAGTCAGCATCGACTCTGTGCCCTCAAAAGAGTAAGCGATAAAATGTATTGACCGTAAGATTTAATTGTGATGATAAAACTTCACCCACTCAGAATTAAGAAATAGGAACAAGAAATATTGTTTGTCATTTATATATTCTCATATTCTCAGGTCTCCAACAATCAGTAGCGGAAGTGGAGCCTCTACTTTGAGGTATGTATATACACACATATACCTAAATACATTACAATTAATGTATTTAGGTATATACGTCATTACAATCATTGATCTCAGTGTGTTTCCAGCTTAGCACGATAAATGTGTTTCCAGCTTAGCACGATTTGTCATAAATAAGAATTTAATGACAATAAGTTGCTTTTTTTACAGTCTGTTAGTCGTTTATTAGAGGGAAGTAACACTCAAGGCTAGGTTCTCATCATGGCTTTCAGGATAAAGACAGTACCAACCCAGGCCCCCAACAGTATTTCTATGAAGACAGATGGGTCCATGTGGGAGCCTCCTACATTCAGCAGTGGAAAAGGAACCTCTACTTTACGGTACGTCAGAAAGTGGTGAACAACTATTCTGAGAATCAACATTCAAAAAGGTGTACCTAAATTGTGTTAATTACATTTGGTAGATGTTACACATCACATTAAATAGTTTTGCTACTATGTTATTTCTGAAATGATTGACAACAGGAGAAGAAATAAGGGATTTCCCACATGTGTGTTGGAATTTAGGAGATATGTTATGAAAAAAAAACAGAGAATGAGCAAAAAGAAATATTGTTAATATGATTTTACTCAGGTTAAATCATTTATATTAAAGAAAGTATTTCTCTCCACCTTATTCACCATGGTTTCCAGGCAAAAGAAATCAAAAACACCAGCCCGTATGAAGACTGACGAGTCCATGTGGGAACCTTCTACAATCAGCAGTGGAGAAGGACCCGCCAATGCATGGTACACCTGTCCGTATACCCATATGTATTGTGAATATGTTATCTTAACCCTTAAGTGGTGTTCATGTATTTGTTACTCAGTGGGTCTGGTGGGTCTGGTGGACTGTGTTATTGGTTTTTAAAACCAATACAGCCATACACCAGATGTTTAAAATAAAAGTGGCCAGTGTAGGGCCCTCCTTTTGCAGCTGTAGCCAGTCATCAACCTTTCCATGTTTTCCACCCTCACACACACACACACACACACACACACACACACACACACACACACACACACACACACACACACAAATAGCAGGCCATGTAGGAGTAAAACAGAGTGAAGGACCCAGCACCTCCACACTTTTACTCCCTGTAGGTTCAGCCAACACGTAGCGTGTGGGGGTAAACAGTGTGAAGTCATTTAACACGTGCTATTTTATATGTTCTTCAAAGAAAATTAGCAAAGGCTAAGGAATCAAAGGTTGAAATAATAATAAATCGCATAATTTTATTTATTTTTTTGGTAATCATTGAAAATGGGTCCCAAAGACCTGAGCAAAGACCTAATCTTAATTTATATGTCATATACATACAATTTCATACCCAAACAGACAGATTTCCCACCGGAGTGCTTTCATTTGAGTGAAAAATAGAAAGCGACGCATCACAACCACATATACAGTTTTGTCCAAAACACTTGCTCTTTTATTTTTATTATTTTAACGTGGTAACTTTATATTCTCACTATTTTTAATTATTTGATTATTTAACACATTTCTCATTATTTATTATATAAGACTTAAAACTTAGCAGTAAAAATGATGAAAAGTGCAATTAGAAAAAATCTAAGCATAAGGCTTTCCCAGATAGACATTTTAAGGCAGAGGACAAAAACAGTGGTTATGCTATTCTTTGCATTTTGCAGTCAATATGTGCACACAAGCATACCACAAACCCAGGCCAAATATCATAGTGCATGAAGATTTTTATGAAGAATTATAACTATTTGCTTACTACTCTGTAGCATATAGACTGAATCCATGGTATAAAATGTTACATGACGGAAAATCAGCTAAACATGGTAACATCATGGCTTTATGGCATATATTCATGCAGTAGGCCGACAGAGGCTCATTGTTCAAACAATTTCACATTTTGTTTAGCAGCCCAAAAAGTGAAATTATGAAAAAGCTTTAGTTGGATCAGTAATAAGCAAAAGATAACATCAGCTGAAGCAATGCTGCATGGGACAGCCTGTCCATTAATGAGGGTTTTAATACATGTACTGTAGTTTAATTAGCCAAAAAATGGGATAGTGCGCTGCCTTTATACGTGTATTTGTATCTGTCCACAACAATCTTTTATGTTTCATCTAATTAGATCATGCATAAAACTTGAATATTTCACACAATAAGTCATCACACACAGATGATTCACTGTAAGTTTCAGTATTTTAAATGACCAAAATCTTTTTGCTTAGAATGACTTACCAAATATTTCTGTATTGACATTTTTGGTAGTGAGTATTTTAAACATTAGCCAAGATATAGCTAGCAAATGCAGAGTATTTTTCATTCAACTATGAAAACTGGTTACTTAAGCTAGGAAAATATATCTTGTGGTCATAACTGTTCTTGAGGTTATATGCTGATTTTCAAACTTCAAAACAATGGGGTCTAGCTGCTGGCCATGTGGCAATGAGGGAAAAGGATGCAGTCTCATTTCCAGATCTAGGGAGTGATCAAAATAAGACTCCATAAGTCTAAATAATTTTTTATACATTTTAAGACTCAGAAATTTTCTAAGAGTATTGTTGAGATCAAATATAGTGGTTGTAATGTAAAGGTAAATGTCTGAATTATTAATAATATTTTTGAAATGGTTCTTTTCTGTGAGTCTGTGATTTGATAGAATGGTCTGTATATACTAGGGGTGGGAATCTCTAGGGACCTCATGATTTGATTTGATTCCGAAGACTCTCATTCACTGCTCTTGTTTGGAGCACATTAGATGCTGCTGCCACTCATCTGTGATAAAATGTGCAGTTATGGTGAAATAACATCCTATGATAACGCATGTCCACACAGCACATGTTACAACCATCCTGCGCGTTTTCTGTAGTGATTTTAGAACTTCGGTTCTGGCCTTGTTGTAGAGAGTGGGGGTCGCTGTGTCAGTAAAATATCTTTGCATTTACTTTGAGAACTGGCGTGCAGACTGCAGGTCACATGGCAACGATGCATTATTCGTATTTATAAGCAGCGCAGTTGGTTTCCTGGCAAGTGAAATCTGCAACGAGAGACTGTCAAATACTAAAAAGGTGCAAAGATGAAGTCGCTTCTCTTTCGAATTCCCCCTTTCCACCTTAAAGGGTGCCAAATTTACATTCAAACAAGAAGCTGTCGAATGAGAAGCGACTTCACCCACATAAAACAGTCAAACGCTGAAAGACATTTTACAAGAAACTGATCTACTTTTGAAGAACATTTTTCTGGAGGAATTTGGAGAAGGTGGTTAACTTATAGCTAAAGCTTAAAGCAGTGCAAAGTAAGTCTGAATTTTCATTTATATTTTTTAGCTTATACTAGGACATTTTCACATACTTAGACATACTGGACATAAAATGTTGTGGCTCCCAATGTGGTATGATTTTTGTTAAGAGGACAAAATGGCTCTTCTTAACATTTGGGTTCTGACTCCTGACCTAACCTGCTAACCTGGATTTTAATGCAGAGGGTGCCAGTCGGATTTCTCGCTCATCCAGTTGTGTGTTTGCTATGTGCCGCCACAGACTGTCCGAGCGCTGCACATCTACATTTCTGAGATCTGCCTTTTGCGTTCCGTCAACATTCCGTTATAAATTAAAATTTAGAAAATTGATTTTTGAATCGATTTTGTAAATTGATTCAGAATCGTCCAACTCCACATCACGATGTATCTAAGAAACAATCCCGCCACCCCCTCCCACCCCTAGCATATACAAATACGTGATCTACATTTTATTGCTGTGTCATTGTTATTTTTGTCTTCAGTGCACAAAAGAAGACTGAAAACATTTCAAAGAAAAAGCTTGAAAATATATTCAAGGTTAGTTGGTTTGTTTATGTGTATTTGTGTGTGTTTGTGTGCGTTTCTGTAGATATGTTGGAGAGATGGCCATTTGCTATATATATACTTATATACAGCTCTGTGATATTCTCTTTTGTATCTCTTTTAAATGTTGCCAATCACATTCTTTTCACAGTCACTTGTTATTGCACTAGTAAGTAATACGAGTAAGACTGATATATTGAAATGCAGTTCAGTAACATGATGGTAATGTCTTTTTATACATCACAATGCCAACAAGTTCCAACAATTCCGCCTATGTGTTATTCTCATAATGATTTTCGATTATTGTGTGCTCCTAATCAGGAAGTGGAGCAGAAAATCATTTCTACAGTGAAGGATGAGCTGAAAAGATTTAAGAAGCTACTTCATCCAGATTACTCAGCATGCTGTGAGAAAGAGGTGGAAGACGAAGAGGATCAGCGTAGTGGCAGAATAGGAGCCTTAAAGCTCACTCTGTATGTCCTGAAGAGCATGAATCTGGCAGATCTAGCTGACACGTTACAAACCAGTAAGAGCTTCGGGTCTCAGGTTTTTTGTATCAGTTTAATTTTAGAGAAAACACACATGGTGGTTTGTATGGTCAAGGTGCTTAATGTGTTGCTATTGTCTTTCTTTTTTTATCAGAACTGACCCCTCCTTGTCAACAAAAGCTCAAATTAAAACTGAAGGATAAATGTCAGAAAATCAATGAAGGAATTTCAACTGAAGGAAACTCAGCACTTCTGAATGAGATCTACACAGAGCTATACATTACCGAAGGTATGAGTGGTGATGTCAACCAGCAGCATGAGGTGAGACAGATTGAAACAGCATCCCGGAAAATGGCAAGAGAGGAGACGCCCATCAAATGCAGTGATATCTTTATACCTTTATCAGGGCAGGAAAAGCCCATCAGAATTGTACTCACCAAAGGAGTTGCTGGAATTGGAAAAACTGTCTCTGTACAGAAGTTTATTTCGGATTGGGCTGACGGAAAAGCAAATCAGGATGTCATCTTCATGTTTCCACTTCCTTTCAGAGAACTGAATATGCTGAAAAATAAAAAACTCAGTCTCATTAATCTTCTTCATTGTTTCTTCCCAGAAACACACAAATTGAATCCAAAGCACTATATACACTACAAAGTCATTTTTATCTTTGATGGTCTGGATGAGTGTCTGCTGCCGCTAGACTTTCAGAACAATATGAGCTTGAGGGATGTAGAAGTGCCATCCACAGTGGATGAGTTGCTGACAAATCTCATCAATGGGAATCTATTCCCCTCTTCTCTTATCTGGATAACGTCTCGACCTGCAGCAGCCAATCAGATCCCTCCTGAATTTGTTGACAGGCTAACAGAAGTGCGAGGCTTTAGTGACCCACAGAAACAGGAGTACTTCATGAAGAGAATTAATGATCAGAGCCTGGCTAGCAAAATTATCACACATGTCAGGCTATCAAGAAGCCTCTACATCATGTGCCACATACCTGTCTTCTGTTGGATTGCATCAACTGTTTTAGAGAGAATGTTGGGTAAAGCAGAAAGTGGGGAGATTCCCAAAACACTGACTCAGATGTTCTCACACTTCCTCATATTTCAGATCAAACACGACACCGAGAAGTACAGAGGCAAAAGTGAGATTGATCCTCAGCAGACTAAAGAAACCATTCTTGCACTAGGAAAATTGGCTTTCCAACAGCTTGAAAAAGGGAACTTGATCTTCTATGAGGAAGACCTGAAAGAGTGTGGTATTAGTATCCAAGAAGCAACAGAGTACTCAGGGGTGTGCACCCAAATCTTCAAAGAAGAATTTGGTGTGCACCTGGGAAAGGTGTTTAGCTTTGTACATCTAAGCATTCAGGAGTTCCTTGCTGCTTTGTATGCATTTCTGTGCTTTGTCAGCAAAAACCATTTGACCACTGAACTCTCTAAACAAAACACTGAACTCTCTGAACTTTTCCGCCAGTCAACAATCACTGGCTTCCTCAACAGTGCAGTTAAGAAGGCCTTACGAAGTGAAAACGGGCACCTGGACCTTTTCCTCCGGTTTCTTTTGGGTCTGTCACTGGAGTCCAATCAGACTCTCTTACGAGGCATCCTGACGAACACAGGCAGTAGCAGTCACAGCAAAAAGGAAACAATCACATACATCAAAGACAAGATTAAGGAAACTGCATGTCCAGAGAAATCCATCAATTTGTTTCACTGTTTGAATGAACTAAATGATCAATCTCTAGTGCAGGATGTACAAGAATACCTTCACAGAGAAGGCAGCCATTCCCTCCACGAAGTCAGGCTCTCTCCTGCTCAATGGTCAGCTCTGGTGTTTGTGTTGCTGCACTCAGTGGAAGAGCTAGATATGTTTGATCTGAGCAAATATGACCCATCAGAGGAATGTTTTTTGAGGCTTTTGCCAGTAGTAAAAGCATCTAGAAAAGTTGTGTGAGTATTTTCATTTGTATATATTTTATAGCACAGTTAATTACTTAAATTATAGATGATGCACATATTTAGGGTAATGACAGAGATTTTGTAAATTTGAATCAATTTTCTATAAATCAATGGCATCTAAGGGCATTCTCTCTTAATTTTCCACTATCTGTCAATTGCCTACTGTTTGGTGAAATTTTATATAATAGACCCAATAATTGTTTTAGGTAGATACAATACCTGCCTAACCTTAACCTTCCAACAGAGTTGGAAAGAAGCATAATCCAAGATATAAAAAAAATCTTTTGCCAGTTTACCTTTTCAATAAAACATAAAAATCTACATGAATGTCAGTAGCTTCCCCTTATGGAGAGATTTAGGCATAGATATTTTAGACAAATGTGATTTAAAATACTACCACTTGATTAACATGGGGACAGTTTAAAAAATCTTAAAATACACCACCAAAATATTGGACATAGACATAAATATAGCATACAGATAATTATGTGTTTGCTGTTCTAATCAGAGTAAAACTATATTGATTAACTAGCCCTTGGTTGCACAATACTTAAATTATTGAAAAAGGCAATACAAGTATTATCTGCTGATACAGATTTATTCTTATCAATTAATGTCATTAAATCTTTAAAGTAATCACAATTCAAAATTACATGCATGGCTATTTAAATATGGAAAAAGATTTTTGTGGAAAAAGATATGTAAAAAATATATATGAATAAAAATATGCTAAAAGTATCCAAACTGTACATTTAGAATAAAGATGATAAGCAAAAAATAGAGACAAAATAACAGTTAATTACCAAAAACCAACCCATTCACAGATTTGTATACTAAATTCAATTTGAAGTAAAATAAAAAATTAGCAGTTTCATGAACACAATGAGTAGGTTTTTTTTAGCATAATGTTGGATAGATTTGAATTTTTCTTTACTCAATTCAGTAACAAATTCTCTCCAGTGAGTTTTATCAGAAATCAACCAGTTTTTAATTGCTTTATTTTAGTAGTGCTTCACATCAGAGACGCTGTTTGTCCTTGTTTGTACAGGTAGGATTGTAGTGGCTAGCAAGAATGATAGAATTCCAAACAAAATGTGCAAATATACTAAATGTTTATACTTGTATTGTAGATAGTAACTCTGTTGTGGCTGAGGTGACATGGCTGAAGTGACATGTCCTCACACAGAAACTGTTTTTTTTTTCATTCAACCATTTCTGTAAGGTTCAATCACTCACAAATTAAAAATGTTGTCTGTATATTATGTCCTTTCCCTTTGCAGACTATCTGGCTGTAATCTCACCACAAACTCCTGTGAAAAGCTAGCATCAGTTCTGCAGTCAACAAACACTCCAATGAAAGAACTGCACATAAGTAACAATAACTTGCATCATTCAGAGGTGGAACTTCTCGCTGCCGGACTAAGGAGTGCGCATTGTAAACTGGAGACACTCAGGTGAGGTTTCAGGCAATTTGATGTTTGAATTGGACCTCTGATACCTTTTATGTTGTCAGATTACTATTTCAAACATCTACTGAAAACCATGGACCAAAATGCATCTGGGAATATTGCAACTAACTATGCTAATATAGCTAACAATAAATGGAAGATAACAAACAATTAAAATGATATCATTTCAACGACAAAAACTTTTCCCCCTGATTTAACTTGTAGTTCATTCGCAACAGTGTAAGCACAATGCCACACAACAGGCAATGAGGAAGATGTGAAAATTTTAGTTAGTATTGAACACAGAGAGTCATATTTATGCTTTGCATGAATGCTTTTTGCATGAAAAGCTTGTCTTATTTTTGCCAGTAACATGGGTGCCAGTGAGACAGTGTTTATTTTTGAGAAAAAAAAATGTGAATGTCCACCATGTGACATTATTCTTAATTTAATGAAGGAAATATCAAACCTAAACCAAATTGTTTTAGTTGAAGAGTGTTTTAAGGGGTATTTCTTAATGTTGTGGGTATATCTTGTGGGTATATTTTACACTTATCAAAATCTTAAGAGGAGATTTTGTCTAAAAAATGTGATTTGAAACAGAAAATCTAAATAATTACTTATTATCTGATTTTTTAATGTCAAAATAATATATTATTTTCTCAAAACAATTATATAAGTGGAGCCAACTGGTGCAAATTGGACACATTAGGCTTTGTAAGATATCAGAGAAAGTGGCAATCAAAGCAGCAAGGGGCATTCCTGTCAACATGACATGTTTCATGCCACAAAAGGTACCACAGCACTTCAGGAAGCAGCTGGAACATACTGAAGCTATCAGAGTGTATATTTTGTATATATTGTATGGTACCTGTATAGTATTAGAGGTGGTGATTAGTTTGTTATTTGTCTAATGACCTAAAGAGAGAATAATTTCATATATAGTATACATGCTATGTGTAGTTTTGTACATTGTCAAGTTATTTGTAATATATGTGGTCTTGTATCTCCTGGATGGGTTGTAACAGGCTGGAATCAACAAAAAAAGCTCATTTGTATTTTGGCTGAGAAGCTCAAACTAAACAATAACAATAACAACAACAATAACAACAACAACAATTATTATTATACTCTTATTCACGGAGCATTTTGTTTTTTGAATGGTTGTCAGTGTCATCAAAACGTTTCTGTAAGGTTTCACACTTCTTGATTACATTTTATTAAATATTGCATTTACTTCTCCATCCTACTTCTCAGACTAACTGGCTGTAGCCTTACTACAAACTCCTGTGAAGAACTAAAAATAGCTCTACAGTCAGCAGGCTCCCCGCTGCTAGAACTGGACCTCAGTAACAACAGCCTGCAGGATTCCGGAGTGGAGTTGCTCTCTGCTGGACTGAAATGTTCACACAATAAACTAGAGATACTCAGGTGAAAGTTAACTGATAAGGAACTGTGTATATCATAGATGTGAGTTCAATATCTGAACGATCAAACTGGAAAGTGCGGTGTTCTTCAAACTGTTTGAATATGGCATTATGACCATAAACACATAACAAGATATGTGTCAGTTTTAATTGGAATTAAGTACATACATTTTACAGATAATAACAAAACTACTGCTGTAATGTACTCATGGTGTACTCATTCAGACATGGAAGTAATTTTATCTTTCAGAACAATATAAATTCATTTTTCTTATTGTTTGATACCTACTCTACTAAGAGAACATATGATATACATGAATTTGCATGAATATACATGAATGAAAACTCACTCAGTGAGTCTCAACAAAATATTGTGAGACTTGATTCTATAACACAGCATTTAAATTCTGTTCTATATTTATTTTTTCTTTGCAGGCTAGCTGACTGTAATCTTACTGCAACCTCCTGTGAAAAACTCAGCTCAGCTTTAAAACTAACTGATTCCTCACTTAAAGTACTGGACCTAAGTTACAATGAAGTGCAGGATACTGGTGTGAAGATATTGTCTGCTGAACTGAAGAATTCACCCTGTAAACTGGAGGTACTTAGGTGAGATTTTGGAAAAATGTAAATATTAAAATGTAAATATTATTTAATATATTAAATAATGTAAATGTAAACGTAAAACAAAAATGCTTTTATATATGGTATGGTAGGGCTACATAATTAATTGCATTATTATCGCGATTTTATTTTGTTTTAATTAAGGACAGCATTGCAGCACTGATGCTCTGCTATTTGAATATATTTAAACATTTACTTTTACTTATTATTACATTTTCTTTTTTTAAATTGAATTTTACTTATTAATTTTGAATAATGCACCAATACTTTGCTACTTTAACTTTTAATAACCATTACAGGTTCTAACATCAATGCATGTTTTAAAATGAATTGACCAATTAAAAGTTAACCTGATAGAATTGAAAATATTCTATTCTGAAAGCTGATTTTTAAAAGCCATTTAAAAAGCACATTTTTAACATAATCTGTTGACAAAATTGTTTTGTATTTGACTCTATTGAACAATGTTCTGTATTTGAATTATTTCTTTTTTGCAGGTTAGCTGGCTGTAATCTTACATCCAACTCTTGTGAAAAATTAACATCAATTCTACAATCTGCAAACTCCCTGCTGAAGGAGCTAGACCTCTGTAACAATGATCTGCAAGATTCAGGAGTAAAACTGCTCTCTTTAAAACTGAAGAATTCATCTTGTAAACTGGAGGTATTGAGGTGAGGTTTAACTCCTGAAGGCACATGTAGCTTCAGTGCTCTGCATATTGGGATAACAAAGGTATTAAAACATGGTAAATTAAATAAATTAGAATACAAGAATACTTAGTATTTATTCTTGCATTCTCCAAAAACTGTATGAAGTCTGAATACAAGTCTGGTCAAATAAACCTGTGCATTGATGCACCTATGGTCAAAGATCTGAGTTAAAAAAAAAAAAGAGTTTCAACTCCAATTTGACTTCGCAAAATTTGCACTACTGTATAATGCTATAGGAATAAATAACAATTTTTAATTGAGTGATTTCATGACAAGACTATATATATGGTACTTACATCTAAGAATAGTTTCTCGAGCAAATTTCCACTATTGCTTGAACAATAAAATGACTACTGCTGTGCCAGAAACTGCATAGTAATACAGATAATCATTGAAAGCTGACATATCCTTGATTGTTTTCAAGAGAACACCTCAAGTAAACTCTTATTTTTTGATTGTATATGATCCTGTCTCTGCTTTGGTTCAGAACACATGTTCTACACAGGAATGTTTTTTCTGAATAATGATGATGAACTGTATACTATACTATAGTTGCTCCTTATTTGCAGACTAGCTGGCTGTAATCTCACAATGAATTCGTGTGAAAAATTAATGTCAGCTCTACATTCAGCAAACTCTTCCATTAAAGAATTGGACCTCAGTTACAATGCCCTGCAGGATTCAGGAGTGAGGCTGTTCTCTACCAGACAGAAGAGTTCAAACTGTAAACTGGACATACTCAGGTGAGTTACTTGGCTGGAAAATGCCATGCAAATGTAACAGACAGCATGTTAACTTTCTTTACTATGTGTTATATATTGCTTGCCAAAGCACTGAACACCTTTGAAAGTTATAAAAATTTTATAGACTGTTAATATTTGCAAATCTCTCATGTATCCTATATTTCTGCACATATGCACTAAATCTTTAAAGCAAAACTTATAACTTGTCTACATATTTTAAACAAAAATGAATGATGAATGATTAAATAATAAATCATTTCCATCAGTCATCAATCACTTTCTGCAAGCCTCATTTCCCCAATGGAACTGTATTTTGTAGCGTATTTATTCTTATTTACAGATTAACATGCTGTAATCTTACTGCCAACTCCTGTGAAAAACTAGCATCTGCTCTACAATCTGCAAACCTACCCCTGAAAGAACTTGATCTCAGTAACAACAATGTTCAAGATTCAGGAGTGGAGCTGCTCTGTACTGCACTGAAAAGTCCAAATTGTAAACTAGAGATACTCAGGTGAGAATACTGGGCCCTGTTTACCACAAGGTCACTATGTATGGTTTTATTATTTCATTTGAAAATTATTTTTATCTTTAACTTTAACTACCCCAACAATTTACAGATAAGTAAAACAATTGTGAACATGAACACATTTAACAAAATCCTTCTTCAACCATTTTGTAAGATCTTTTCCACCAACTTTCCCTTTACAGACTAAGTCTGTGTAACCTAAGGGACAAGTCTTGTGAAAATTTGGGGTTAGTTCTACAAATGGAAACCTCCCACTTGAAAGAGTTGGATCTCAGTAACAATGACCTGCAGGATTCGGGAGTGGGGCTGCTTTCCACTGGACTAGAGAATCCACACTGTAAACTGGAGATACTCAGGTGAGCTTCTTGTAAATAAGTTGACAAACAGTAAATATTAAGCAGTGAATTTGATCTTTTTCATATCAAAAATGAACTGAACGGAATTTATTTGTAAACCATAAATTGGCCACATACTTGTGAAAGTGTTCAAAGTCTTAAAAACAGGTGGTAAATTTCCAATGTTTAGATAACTTATTTCATGACAGTACCACAGTTGACAAATGATCAAGCTTTGTCCAATGTATGGACAAATGCTGTATGTTGGGGTTATAAACAGTGTAGCCCCAGCCATACAAAACCTTGAAAGACATGTATAGCATGTTATAATTAGTTAGTGCTTGTTGTTTTTGAACATCATTGCACTTTCTTGCATCCTTCGCACTTTGACTAGTTCCCTCTTATTTCATCTCTCTGCAGACTGTCTGGTTGTTTGGTTACCAAGGAAGGCTGTATCACTCTGGCTTCAGCTTTAAGTGTAAACCCATCATACCTAAAAGAACTGGTTCTAACCTATAATCATCCAGAAGATGCAGGAGTAAAGCTACTCTCTGTTAAACTGGAGGATTCACTTTACAAACTGGAAACACTCAGGTATGTATAGAATTTCATATATATGCAGTTCTAAATATTGCATTGGGAAGCCACATAGATTTCCAAAAAAATAGTGCAAGATGCAAGAACCTTTGTATAATTCATTCAACGATGTACATTTCCTGTCCTCCAAATTCTTTTTTTAGTATTTTTTTTATTTGATTTAAAATTCCTCTCAAAATTCTAAATCACATCTTAAACACTGAGCTAAACTACTTACAGAATGACGAACCTGAGCTACAAATGAAATACATGAATAAGAATAATATTTCTTTAAATCAACTCAATTTCAATATATGATATTGTTTTTTACTTTTTATGTCAGAACATCAAATCATTTTATTCCAATTACTTTGGAAAAAGGTATTGTTAACATTATTTTTATATTATTTTTAACCAATTTTACAACAAGATAAAACAAGTTGACAGATAAAAGTGCATGTTGTCAAAAACACAATCTTAACGTCAAAATCCATTTTTTTTTCATTTCTATTCACTTTTTGTTTTGCATATTATAATAAAGTTATAATAGAGTTGTCAGTATAAATGCATCAACCTTGCTACTGTGATTTAGAATAAATCCTTTGACAGTCATTTGTACCAATTTGTGTCAATTACTGTCAGTTAACAATACTGGCAAACCAGTGCCAGTACTGGAGACAATATTTTAGCCAGCAAATCAAAGTGTACTGCAGGAAATTCTTGTTTTTTATGAAGTCAATATGCATAATAGCAAACAATAATGAAGTAGACAGCACAACACATAAAAATGCAAGTAATGTAATAATTTAGTAACACATCCTATTAGGTGCACAGCACATTTCTCAAACACGTCAGAATGTTAATGTGTAACCAATTTAGTTCAAAATCACTGTACATGTTATTAAGCTAGTTAATTTCTCTATAAATCAAAATATAGTCACAAGTTACTTATTTGGGGAACATGTTCCATATTCTTTTCTTGTTTTAGGGTGGAGCATGCAGGACAGAGCAGGATCAAACCAGCACTAAGAAAATGTAAGTTCACTGTGTACAGTGTAATGTTCACTCACTCACTCATACGCATTTTATGTTGCTATCCTCTCTTCTCCTATCTCTCGTGCTAATGTCTTTTGTCCTCGTCCTTTAATCTCTTGTCTTGTCTGCAGATGCCTATAAGCTCACACTGGACCCAAACACAGCACACAGACGTCTCTCTCTTTCTCAGGAGAACAGGAAGGTGACACGTGCAAGACATCGGGAGCCATACCCTGAACATCCAGAGAGATTTGATGAATATGAACAGGTGCTATGTAGACAGAGTCTGACTGGACGCTGTTACTGGGAGGCTAAGTGGAGTGTGAGTGCTGTAATAGCTGTGACATATAAAGGAATCAGCAGGAAAGGCGGCAGTAATGACCGGGTGTTTGGAAACAATAAGACGTCTTGGAGCCTGGACTGCTCTAATGTCAGTTACTCTGCCTGGCACAATATGAAGGAAACTGTCATACCCACCCCTTCCTCCAGCTCTAACAGAGTAGGAGTTTATCTTGACTGGATGGCCGGCACTCTGTCCTTCTACAGTGTCTCCCCTGACACAAACACTTTGACTCACTTACACACATTCCACTCTACATTCACTGAACCCCTATATGCAGGGTTTAGGGTGTGGGATTCGGACTCATCAGTATGTATTTGTGAAATATAAGAGCATTCTATGTGTTTGTGGAAGCGTTTCAGTTAAAATACACTTCTACGCATTGAGTTATATAATTTCCATCACATCACAGTGCCAGTCCATCACAGGCATTTCCTATCTCTACCATGTAAATAGGCAAAATGGAACAGTAGGAGTCAGTGATGTCTTAGTATCCACTCATGCAACATAACATTATGTTAGTTGGGATGAATTTTCATTGATGCATCTGCATATTTCCGAACACAATCTATAATTTCTACTTTCAAATACTGTCTTTCATGGACACGGCATCTAACTAGTTTTGAAGACTTGAAATACCCAACTGTGAATCTATTATTTTGGGCTTTAGAGGATTTACGATTTCACAATGGAGCATATGATGAAAATTCCCAGTTAGGAAATCAGGGCCAGAACCGATTAAACAGTAAAACTATGTTAAAATAAACTATGGTGAGCCTTAATCAAGAGTATGATTATTCATTATAGTGTAAGACTGTGCTGTAATTAAAATATTAACTTTCTGAATCTTGCTAATGAAAAAATGTGATACTTATATAGACAGTGTTATATGTTTTTATGTTTGTAAGTTCTATAGCAAGAAAAATACATTTGGCCTACCCAATTACACTTAAGTTAGTATATTCAAAAGTAGTATATTCAAAGGTAGCATATACAAATGTCTTGTACCATCTCTGTGGAAATGATTTTTTTCTCTTAAAATATGTCATTTTTTTCTTTATAATGTTGGTTATAGTTGGTTAAAGCTCTTTATATTAAGTGTGATCATCTTTATTTCATAATTTGTTACAAGTATACAGTGCAAGCAAAATTTGAATAATGATGTGCAGAACAAATATGTTGTGTAGCGGCATCAGTTCTAGAACACATACAAGAAGAATCAAGAAAAGAACATCCCTTTCTACTTCCTTCCCATCTCGTTTGCAACTGACAGGACATTCGAATCAAATGGAACTGATAACCCAATCAATATAAGATATTTCAGAAAAAAATACCCAAACAGTTGTGTATGTGTGAACTACCAAAGAAAATACACCTCTGGTAGCCAGTCCACATTTATGATTTGAGGAGAATGGAGAATTTAAAGAAATGGCATGGATCCCTCAACATTCTTGGGCTGATTGTTTTTAAGTTGTTGCATTTTTGCAAGAGAGCATTGTAGCCTACTTATTGTTTGTGTTCTCGCCTGATGAATTCTATGAGAAAAAACACCTTGCTGATGGAAGAGGTCAGTGTCAAATAACCAAACATGCTGACAGGAAGGCTACCTGAATAACCACTCTTTACATCTGTGGAGATTAGTGCACATCAAACCCTGAGGTGAAGAAGTTATAACAGCAGAAGACCACATCAAGTTGAAAGGTTTCTGAAACGTTTGATATTGTTAACATGTTGGTGGTGGTTAAATGGTGTAAGGAATGTTTTTGTCATACTTGTTTATTTGTCACAATGTTTTCTTTGCATATATTGAACCCCTTGTATCACTTGTCTTGGATTCAATGTTATTTGGACTCCTCTTTGTCCCTGCTATTGGTCTTGCCAAATTTAGTCTCTGATGTGGAAGACCAAATGGTGCTTTAATACATATATTTTATGCACTTTCTTTCTTTTAACTGTTTAACTCTTGCACACAAGCACCTTACAACCAGATCAATGAGTCTGTTTTTGTTTAATTTATCTACGTGACTTTAGTTGGATGCATTCAGAGCAGGCATTAATCAACAAGAACCTCAGGGAACAGATGCATGAATGTCTCCTCAAAAACTCAGAAAACTTCCACACTAAATTTAGACATGGACTGTAAAGAGCCACGTTCTAATTTTTTACTACATTTCTGTTTTCATATTGAAGGATTCATTTTTATATCAGTTTATGTTTCTCATTGGCTTCAACAGTTTTGTGTGGCTCATTTTGGTCCATTTCTCTGGATACTTTCACAGGATATCACTTATCACGTGTTTGAGTTATCATCCAATACTGACTGACAGTCATGCTTAAAATTACTTCAGGTAACAGTAGACAAACTGTAATGAAAAAGTCTTGTGCATACTGATTGAGTTAAAAAAAGAGATTTGCTATTAGCCTAATGTGCTAGTGTAGTACACCAGCACAACACACAACATGCATAACTGTCTATATATCTATAAAGATCTGTCTCTTTTTGGTTGTGGGCAAATGTTTCAGCACTTAGTCAAACTACATATTTTGTTGATTTTTACATTTAAGGCATTTGGCAGACGCTCTTATCCACAGCGACTTACAGTTTGATCATTTTACAAAGGTAGGCGAAGGTGGTGTTAGGATTCTTGCCCAAGGACTCTTATTGGTATAGTGTAGGGTGTTTTACCCAGGTGGGGATTGAACCCCAGTCTATAGCGTAGAAGGCAGAGGTGTTGCCCACTACACTAACTAACCACAGCTCAATTCAAAAGAAACTTAATCTCAAAAGAAGTTGTAAGTCTCTGCAGATTATTATTTTAACTATATTAATCATACTAAATTGAAATCGTGCCATGTGCAAGTCTAGACCAGTACAATTGTAAGGTCTTATAATTTAATTAAATACTTTTGCCTTAACTGACTCATTAGGGCTGGTTAGGCAGGTCAAGAATTTCCATTAATACGTTTCCTGAAACCTTGTGGTAATAATCAATAACATCTGGTTTAGGATCTGAAAATTAAACTAATGAATGCCTACAAAGGAAAGCTATAGAAAGATATCAAAGTACTGTTTACGACCAGGATCTTTTAATGCTGGTAAATTCACTGTATATATTCATAAAGGATACAGAGCGAGATAAAAAACACAAGATAGAGTTTCTGTACATAAAGTTTTATTTGTAGATCAGCAATTATTACATATAGGCAAAAACCAAGTGCTGTTCAACAGTACAAACAGCCAACTGATAACCTTTAAAAGTAGGTAGAGTCCCTGATATAACAACATGAATACTGCTTTTGCATGTTGGATAGCAATGAGTAAAGTTTTTAAGAGGCCCAATACCATAATTCTTACTTTTATTTTATTGTTTTCTCCAATGTCTTTTGTGATGTACAGTATGTGTGGGTTTATGTGTATAAAACAGTCGTGATTCATTCAACTCACTTTATCTAGTACTAGTATTTACAGAGTGGTATTTAGCATTTGGCTATACCTGATTAGCACAGAAATATCAGACTTGCTTCCCAGCCACTGGACACTGATCTGTACCAAAGCATGAGCCTCCTTAGACTGTTCATTCTATGTGACAAGTGTATGTTTCCCTCAAGACTCTGAGACATGTGTCACAAAATACACTGAAGAGTTAGAATACACCCAAAATCCTGCGTAAAGAGGTTCTGTGAATGTGGAGCTGAATGTATGTAAGTGTGTCAGCATGTGAGTGTCAGCGGAGATGCTGTAGAAGGACAGAGAGCCGGCGGGACAGTCCAGATACACTCCTACTCTGTTAGATAAAGAGGCAGGGGCAGGTATGACAGTCCTCTTCTTTTTGTGCACGACAGAGTAGCTGTTATTAGAGCAGTACAGACTCCAGGACTTTTCATTGCATCCATACACACTGTCAGTACTGTCTCCTTTCCTGCTGATTCCTTTATAAGACACTGCTATTTCAGCAGTTCCATTCAATTTAGCCTCCCAGTAACAGCGTCCAGTCAGACTCTCTCTGCACAACACCTGCTCCCAACCATCAAATCTCTCTGGGTGGTCAGGATACGACTGCTTTTGTTCCACAAATGTCACCTTTCTGTTCCCCTCAGACAGAGAAAGATTTGCATGCACTGTGTTTGGATCCAGTGTGAGCTCACAGGCATCTGTAGATTAGACAGAGGACATGAAAGCAAATTGTGTGTGTGTGTGTGTGTGTGTAAGCTAGCTTTACACTGATCAAAATGAAACTTACACTTTCTTAGCCCAGGTTTGATTCTGATTTCCCCTGCATAATCCATCCTTGAGATGAAAGAAACACAAATATAAACCGTTTTACATTAATATGTCCACTTTTTTAAAAAATGTACTAATTTCTCTTTTGTTTTCTTCTCCAATCCTTTTCTGTGCCCCTCAAACAAATAAACACATGCTTGCTTGAGCCATCAAGTCTGTTGATGGTGATGTTGGAGAGCTTTGAATTTCTTTTTTCATATTTCTGCAGAATGCCTGTCTGTTTGAAATTGCTTAACAACTTGCATTTTGAAGCATTTATGTTATGACAAACACTCTTGCTAGAAATAAGCAAGAACCATATGATTGTGGTTTGTTTACCACACAGAAACAAATACATATTTGGCTCCACGCAGTTTTACATACCTGAGTGTGGTCAGTCTACATTGTGGATCCTCCAACTGAGCAGAAAGCAGCTTTGCTCCTGACTCCCCTGGATAGTTGTAGGTAAGATCTAGCTCTTTCAGGTGTGAGGGGTTTGATTTCAGAGCTGAAGCCAGTGATGAGCAGCCTTGCTCTGTGACCATACAACCAGACAATCTGCAGAGAGGAAGGGAGAAGGGTGAAATGGGATTTACCTAGAGAAAAATTAAGATATATACATGAACACTGATACCAAACAGGAAGTGACAAAACTAAAATAACAGCTTCTATTTGCAACACTTATAATAGTCTGTCTGATACAGTATATTAAAAAAATGGCTAAATGTGTTTTATTGTAATGTTTTTAAAGGGGAATCACTGACAGTATATAGCAACTGGGCCCAGTCATTTGACTATTTTCAATGGGTATAAAGTAAAGTCAATGATGTTACTTCTTTAATTGACTGCAGAGCTTGTAAATAGGACTTGCAGATATGTACAAGAAGTGTAGGTTTGTTTGGCTTGCAGTTTGACTACATTATGGCGTAACATTTAAAGCAACTTTACTTCTATGCATGGACACCTGCTTGCTGAGAGTGTGTAAGCTATATTTGAGCATATGTTCTTATTTTGAAATAATGCAATTGAGTACCCAGTGTTTGTCCTCACACATTATCTCCCCCTAATGTGATGGTAGCAGTTTTTAAATAAAACCATTCCTAATTGGGGTTATATGTTAAAGTGTTTTATTTGTGTCCACAATCTTGTAGTACCGTTTTAATATTTACAATAAAAAAGTTACTATATCTGCATTGTGGCAATTTCTCTAATTTTTGCCATCACTACTTCTTGTTTTATCTGACTTTCTCTGAACTACACAACCTTCACCGATACGTCTGCCCTTTATTTAATTAGGGTTAGAAAAGTCTATTCAAGAATCAGTTCACAGAAATCTCACTTGAGTATCTCCAATTTACAATGCAGGCTCTTCAGACCAACAGAAAGCAGCTCTATTCCTGAATCCTGCAGGTCATTGTTACTGAGGTCCAGTTCTTTAAGGGAGGAGTTTGGTGATTGTAAAGCTGATTGCAGATTTTCACAAGTTTTTTCCCCAAGATTGCACAAAGACAGCCTGCAAGAGGGATACAACAAATGGATCTTGCATTATACGAAAAGGAAAGGGAATGAAACATAAATCAAAATGTCTCATAGTTACTCCTAAGCATAAGTTATCATTGAGTTACAATACTATTTGAGGATACTCACATAGCTTTTCTGGATACTTTGACTACTGGAAACAGTCTCAGAAGACAATCCTCTGATGGTTCATATGTATTTAGGTCAAACTCATCCAGCTCTTCTTCTGAGTTCAGCAATAAAAATGCAAGAGCTGACCAATGAGCAGGGGACAGATTGACTCCACGGAGATATCTGTTATTTTTTTTCTGCAAGAACATTTGGACTTCCTGCACTAGAGAATGATCATTTAGTTCATTGAGACAGTGGATCAGATTGATGGATTTGTCTGGAGAGGCATTCTGTATAATCTTCTTTTTGATGTATTTGACTGTTAGCTCTTTGCTGTGACAGATGCTTTCTGTTTCAGCAAGTAGGTCTTGTAAGAGGGAGTGATTGGACTCCAGTGAGAGACCCAAAAGAAAACGAAGAAAAAGATCCATATGTCCATTCTCACTCTGTAAGGCCTTGTCCACTGCACTGTTAAGGAAGAGTTCAGCAGTTTTCTGTTTCAAATAGTTTTCATTGACAAAACACAGAAATGTATATAAAGCTGCAAGGAACTGCTGAATGCTCAGATGTACAAAGCTGAACACCTTCTCCTGGTACAGACAAAATTCTTCTCTGAAGATTTGTGTACACATTCCTGAGTATACTGTTGCTTCTGTGACACTAATGCCACACTCTTGCAGATCTTCTTCATATATTAGGTTCCCTTTGTTTAGCTGGTGGAAAGCCAGTTTTCCCAGTTTTTGAATACTTTCTCTTGTCTGATGAGCGTGACTGGTTTGGCTGTGCTTTTGGCTCTTACGTTTGAATTGAAAGATCAGGTAATGTGTGAACACCTGAGTCAGGGTTTGAGGCATCTCTCCACTCTCTTCTCTACCCAACATTCTCTCTAAAACAGTGGCTATGATCCAACAGAATACTGGTATATGACACATGATGCAGAGGATTCCTGATGACCTCACGTGTTTGATCATTTTACTGGCCAGGCCCGGATCACTGATTCTTTTCCTGAAGTACTCCTGTTTCTGAAGGTCAGTGAAGCCTCTCACCTCTGTTACACGGTCAACACATTCAGGCGGGACCCGACTGACTGCAGCTGGTTGAGATGTTAACCAGATGAGAGCAGAGGGAAGCAGATTCCCTTTGATGAGATTGGTGAGCAGCATATCTACAGAGGATGGCTTTTCTATATCCTCCAAGCTATCATTGCTCTGGAAATTTAGAGGTAGCCGACACTCATCCAGACCATCAAATATGAACATGATTTTGTATTGTCTAAAATGTCTTGGTTTTAATTCCTGTGTTTCAGGGAAGAAGCAATGAAGAAGACTAATGAGATTGAGCTTTTCATTCTTTAGCAAATTCAGTTCTCTGAAAGGAAGTGGAAACATGAAGATGTCTTGATGTACTTTTCCTTCAGCCCAATCCAGAATAAACTTCTGCACAGAGACTGTTTTTCCAATTCCAGTAATGCCTTGGGTCAGTACAGTTCTGATGGGCTTCTCTTGTTCTGAACACAACTTAAAGATATCACTGCATTTGATGAGTTGCTCCTGCTTTGCTTCTTTCTTGAATACAATCTGTTTCAGCTCATGTTTTTCACTGATTGCCTTACTCCCACAATCTGTTATGTAGAGCTCTGTATAGATCTCATTTAGAAGTGTTGAGGGTTCATGAGTTGAAATTCCTTCATTTATTGTCTGAAATTTGTCCCTTAGTTTGAGTTTAAGCTTTTGATGGCAAGAAGGTGCAAGTGCTAATGAAAACCAAACAAAAAAAGGTCAACAGCAAACATTTGAACCATTTTAACAGTTTTACACTGTGATTATTAATAAAAGATTAAATTCTTAAATTTGCATATGCTGCTCTTTGTATAGGGTTAACGGCAAGTTAATACATTTGGACAAGAGAAGTAAAGCTTTAAAGTTATAAGAAATCCAATTAAATAAGCATTTAAATGAATTGTAATATCTGTGAGTCTTGGAATCCATGCTGATTCCTGTCTTTATACCAAGTTAATACTCAGTTCAGCCATTCTATAAACAGTAAAACTCATCATTTAACATGCATTTTATATCCACAAAAGGCAAAAAAATTCACAGCTTTGAAATTTTGCATGGTTGCAATAACCATTGTAAATTGAAGTTTATGCTTATATTTTTTCCCTGATGTGACTGGATTATGCGCTAGGTGAGTTGGAAATAACCCCTGTGTAGGTTGAACTTGATAAAAGCAATTTTTAAATATTGTAAATGTAAACTATGAATACAGGTAAACTTCAAAAGCAGAGCTTGTCCAAACATCATGGTAAGTGGATGCAAAATCATTTCCAGATACCAAAAAATGTGAGATGTAGCTGCAAATAAGTATTCAGTGGAACAAAAACCTACATTTAAATAGATAATAATCACTTCAAAAACATTTCATATTTAGGTAGCTACATTCTCTACATCCCCTAGGTGGTTAGCATCCTAAGGTCTATGCTCTTAGCAACAGCAAGGTGGAAACAGGCAACAGCTATGATTCTCATTCTAAAATGAAACATGTGCCAAACAGTCATTATTCACAAAGATACTACCTATAAGGCTTTGGATTTGCCAAAAAAGATGGCATTACAGACTCTGCTCAGCTAGCTAAGTAGATTATTGTGGTTAATAATAATTGTAACAATAACAACAACAACAACCATAATAATAATAATAATAATAATAATAATAATAGAGCTCTTACTGCTTGCTAGTGCGTTAGCAAGGTCTGTCTGGTTCATGTTCTGTAGAATGTGCAGAGTACTCTTCAGCACTCCTTTCCTGATACTTTTATATTCCTCATCCTCCACCCCTCTTTCAGATCTTCCTTGAAAATCTTGACTCAATAGATCCTTAAAGCTCTTTAGTTCATTTGTCACTAGAGAGATGAGTTTATGCTCCACCTCCTGATTGAGAATGAATAAGAGAAGATCACTAAAGCTGTGTTTGAGAGAAATAACATTTGAAAACAGAAAAGCAACATAAAAAAAAAAAGGAGATGAACTTATGTCGGTTGTGGGGCTTATGGCCGGACCGGCACATGGGCAAGGGATAATGGGCAATTTCCTGGGGGTATCAAGTAGGGGTGCTACTTTGTTTTAATTGTTTATCTCATGCTAAATAATAGGTTAATTTGATCCATCTGCATATATGGACACCTTACTGTACATATTGCACTTTCTGTACCCCTATCACGCATCTTGCACATCTGGACACTCCACACCTGGATACTTTATTTCAGGAATAATATATGCCCATAATTATTCAGTATTGTATTCTATCTATCTACCTACTTTTGGTGGGTGCCATTTATCTCTTTGCCCAGGGTGGCTAATTGGCATGCGCCAGCCCTGGCTTGTAGATATTGTGATGTGTAAAAGAACGCAAGGTGCGTTATAATAATCAGCAAAAAATTAAGTAATTCATGAATATATATTTGCTATGAGTTGCACACTCAAAACACAAACCTTGAATATAAGCTCCAGCTTTTCCTTTGAACTGCTTTCTGTCTTTTTGGGAGGGCTGTGGACAAACACAATGCCAGAGCATTAAATTTAGATTCTTTTAAGTCAAATTTCAAGATTCAAAAGAACTGAAACATTTAACTTTGTTAAAGTGTTCATAATATATAGTTTATGTTAACTCATTTTCATTTTGTCATGCACTCCTCCAGTAGCAGCATAGTGTAGTAGTGGTGATGAAAGACAGTAGCTTCTGTCATTGATGTCATTGATGATCTGCCTACCCAACCAAAAAATTGCTTAAACTGTGTAATTGTCATTGGAACGTCTGCTTTAGCAGTTGGAAATTTACGTAAGCATTGGATACAGCACTGGGATGATTTCTTTACTTTTTGTTCCATCTCTGCCTATCTACACAAAACAGCACCACTCCATAAACAAAATAATAATAATAATAATAATAATAACTGAAAGCACTAACTCCAATATCACTATGCTTCCTTATCTAGTAAATAGAGTTTCAGAGAATGCATATGTGATAGGGATGCAATAGCTTTGGTCAAATAATTGTATATTTTTCGATTAATAGTGAGTGTTTAACCATTTACATCCCTAATGTGTACAATGATTAGGGTGTATCCTAATCTAAACAACATGAAAATCCCAGTCTTAACAATGTGATAAACAACAGTATTTCCACTCTCACGTGAACTGCTGATGTAAAGTTACCCACTCTCGTTCAGACGTTTCTCCTCCACTGTTGGAGTTTTGATGCTCCATCACAGAGTTGCTGCTTATCGACCCACTGCTGGACATTGGAGATGCTACTCTCTGCTCCCTGTGAATAGTTCATCCACAAAAATAGACACAATAAAAAGACTTTGGGTACATATGTATTATCACATAATCTGCTGGGACAAATTGCTTACTAATCACTGTGAAAATCACCAGCATGATCTTCTAACAATATATATGTTATATACAGATCATCAAGAAATGACCATAAATACATAATTTAATTTTAAATGATTTAATAACTTGCTGTTCACAAAACTTTTAATAGTTTCACAAACTATTGAATAAAATATCATAAAACACCATCTGCTGTTTAGTTTGTAGAATTTAAGTTAAATTAAATAAGTTTACAGCTGTTCTTAATATGATTATCCTATTCTTTTGAATGATAGTGTAGCTGTTTTAAAATGATTTCCTATGGCACCTTTCCAATTATATAGCCAAGCATGCTTACTGATGACTAATTGTCGGGGTCACAAATATTGATTCATACACAGCAGATGAAAAGAGAGCAAGGAATTTGCAGAATGTGTCTGTAGGATGTGATGTTTCTTTTCTTTTATCCTGAATTGAACAAGGTGAAAATCACAGTCTTTACAATGTGATCTATAACAATAGTTCCTTATACTTTTTTTCTCTGTAAACTGCTATAAATGTACTCACTCTGGTTCAGAAGTTTCTCCTCCACTGCCAGATTTATGAGGCTTCTTCGTAGAATTGCTGCTCATAGACATGAAGCAGGGCATGGGAGAAGCTGCTCTCTGTTCCCTGTGAACAGTTCATCCATAAAAAAATGCAAAAGATGCTGAAACACTTTTTTTGAGTGGTATTGCAGCTGTTTTAAAACTATTCTATGGTGCAATTCTCTTCGTGGTGTAGTCAGGCAACAGGCCTGGATCATTCCATGGGTTTTATGGGCATGTGCCCTGGGACCGAATTCATTAGGGGTTCCCTGTGAGCAGTTACAACAAACTCTAGACAGCTCTCTTGACTCATGGTGGGATCTTTACTAGTGGCACAGTGGAAATTTCCTGTCATAATCCTAATGCTCTCCATATCTTTCCTAAAGGTCTGGACTTTCTCTTCCAGTCACAACTTAGCGACTGTTTCATCTTCTGTCATTAAGTGGGTTATGTTTTTTTTCCTAATGTACTAATGTACTTTTAAACTGAAGCTCCACATACACATATGAAAGATGTGTCTGGGGACCCATAAAAGCGAGATCTGATAACCCAGTCAAGTAGAGATTACTTACTTACTAAGCCTTACTAAATTCCCAAGTTAAAGAAAAAAAAAGCTGCAGTGCATACATATATAAATAAAAAATGACAAATAATTTAACTTTATATTAGGCTATCAAACATTTAATTTGGATAATACCAGTTTTTAGTTTGTTCTACAACCCCAATTCCAATTAAGTTGGGACGTTGTGTTTTTATTTATGTTTAACAC
Organism: Pygocentrus nattereri; assembly: GCF_015220715.1. Classification (NCBI taxonomy): domain Eukaryota; kingdom Metazoa; phylum Chordata; class Actinopteri; order Characiformes; family Serrasalmidae; genus Pygocentrus; species Pygocentrus nattereri. The sequence continues at coordinate 7,321,921 of NC_051222.1, read as the reverse complement.
AACGTCCAACCTTCATTGCAATTGGGGTTGTACAACCGTATTTCCACTTCCTTTTTCTTTCTGTAAACTAATGATATGAAGTTACTCACTTTAGCTCAGGGGTTTCTCCTCCACTGCTGGAGTTTTGAGGCTCCATGATGGAGTTGCTGCTTGCAGACACAAAGGTGGACGCTGAACTTGCTTCTCTCTGCTGCCTTTGAACAGTTCATCAAAAAAAACATGCACAGGACCCTGAATCATTCTTTATAGGAAACAGTGTTTGTTGTTAATGTGGAATGAGACAATATCTGATTAAATCTACATTATTTGACACTATTACATGTTTTAGTCTTTAGTTAAATGTATGTGAAGCACAAACAGAGAACCAGCTCTGGATCCATGGAGTTCATCACATCTGCTGCTGCTAATAAATGCTTGCTAAATTTTATCCCCAATTATCAGCCTGTTACTTCTAACAGTGTAGCTGCATAATGTTTGGGCACCTCAGCCATATTTGTGAAAAGATGTAAATGTCTAAAGTAGTTTAGTAAAATTATGTAAAGTAGTAAAATTATGTATATGTAATTATAGGTAATAATTAATTCATTCTCTAGGTTATAGTTAGTTTATTCCCTTAACTTTCATACTTGTTCTTCATGATGGTCTTGTGTCTCGCTAAGATTCTTTGCAGGACATCATCCACTGCTTGGCAAGAATCCTGCTGCAGGTCTTCAGTTCCCTGTTCCAATGTTTGTGTCTGTGGTGCGAAGTTCTGCCTGATAATAGTCAAGCATCAACAAAAGCGTCAATCATAATGTCACTTATTAAAATTCAGACTTTGTTAAACCTAAAAAAGTTGTTCCTGCTGAAGTGTAAAGGCTCTGACATGGACCGGTATCTTTTCATAGACAGACTGCTGGCGATGATTTGCGAATCCATTTCAACCTATAGTCGATTGAATACACTACAAAGAAAAGATATTTAATGTTCAAACGGATAAACTTTATTGTTTTTTGCAAATATTCACTCATTTTGAATTTGATTCCTGCAACACGTTCCAAAGAAGTTGGGACAGGGGCGTGTTTACCACTGTGTGACATCACCTTTCCTTTTAACAACACTCAATAAGCGTTTGGGAACTGAGGACACTAATTGTTGTAGCTTTGCAGGTGGAATTCTTTCCCATTCTTGCTTGATGTACAACTTCAGTTGCTCAGCAGTCCGGGGTCTCCGTTGTCGTATTTTGCGCTTCATAATGTGCCACACATGTTCAATGGGAGACGGTCTGGACTGCAGGCAGGCCAGTCTAGTACCCACACTCTTTTACTACGAAGCCACGCTGTTGTAACACGTGCAGAAAGTGGCTTGGCATCGTCTTGCTGAAATAAGCAGGACGTCCCTGAAAAAGACGTTGCTTGGATGGCAGCATATGTTGCTCCAAAACCTGTATGCACCTTTCAGCATTAATGGTGCCTTCACAGATGTGCAAGTTACCCACGCCATGGGCACTAACACACCCCCACACCATCAGAGATGCTGGCTTTTGAACTTTGTGCTGATAACAATCGGGACAGTCCTTTTCCTCTTTCGCCCGGAGGACACGACATCCTTGATTTCCAAAAACAATTTGAAATGTGGACTCATCAGACCACAGGACACGTTTCCACTTTGCCTCAGTCCATCTCAGATGAGCTTGGGCACAAGAAAAGCCGGCGGCATTTCTGGGTGGTGTTGATATGTGGCTTTCGCTTTGCATGGCAGAGTTTTAACTTGCACTTGTAGATGGAGCGACGAACTGTGTTCACTGACAGTGGTTTTCTGAAGTGATCCTGAGCCCATGTGGGAATATCCATTACAGAATGATGTCGGTTTTTAATGCAGTGCTGTCTGAGGGATTGAAGGTCACAAGCATTCAATGATGGTTTTCTGCTTTGCTGCTTAATTGCAGAGATTTCTCCAGATTCTCTGAATCTGTTGATGATATAATGGACTGTAGATGATGAAATCCCTAAATTCCTTGCAATTGCACATTGAGAAACGTTGTTCTTAAACTGTTGGACTGTTTGCTCACGAAGTTGTTCACAAAGTGGTGAACCTTGCCCCATCCTCGCTTGTGAACGATAGAGCCTTTCAGGGATGCTCCCTTTATACCCAATCATGACACTCACCTGTTTCCAATTAACCTGTTCACCTGTGAAATGTTCCAAACAGGTGTTTTTTAAGCATTCCTCAACTTTCCCAGTCTTTTGTTGCCCCTGTCCCAACTTCTTTGGAACGTGTTGCAGGCATCAAATTCAAAATTAGTGAATATTTGCCAAAAACAAACGTTTATCAGTTTGAACATTAAATATCTTGTCTTTGTAGTGTATTCAATTGAATATAGGTTGTATATAATATGTACATGCCCTTTCTCTCCAGAAAGAAGAGAAAAAAATCATCCACTTTGGCATTTTCTCTGGCAGAAGTTTGTGAAAATGTTGACCCCAATATAATGACTTTTTTTTTTCAAATATTCACTTAGTTTCTCAAAATAATGACTTAATATTTTTCTCAAAATTATCAGTAATAACACACTCAGGTTTATAAAAAAAAGTAAAATCTTAAAATATCAAGGCATACACTTCAAGAAAATTTGTAAAGTCAAAAATAAGTTATTATTTTTACATAATAAGTCATATATAAGTACATAATAAGTTACAAAATAAGTGATTTTGACATCAAAATTTTACATCAAAATTTTAAACATACTAGAAAAACAGAGAAAGCAATATCTTTTTCTCCTTTACCTTTACAGGTATGTTTTCTCAACCTTTTTCCTCACAATGATGAAAAATTACTCACTTTGAGTCTGACGTTTCTCCTCCACTGCTGGAGTTATAGAGCTCCATCATGGAGTTAACCTCCATACATGCAGGTAAACCCTGGAGATGCTGCTCTCTGCTGACTTCATCTATAAGGTATTATTTATATGTATTTTATATAAATTCTATATATATAAAGAGAGTTTTGTATATAAGAGTTTTATTACATGTTTAAGATTCAAACACAAGAGATGAGAGTGAAGCCAACATAACTAATCATTAGCATCAATCATCAACATAGCACTCATTTGCTGAAAGCTGATTTGTTAGCTTTTACAAATTCTTTACTTATTTAAAAAGCTGCTGCTTGACTATTATGCTACATTCATGCTGCTGGTAAACTGGCCCAAAAAATGGGATTTTTTTTTTTAACGATGTATATACACACACACACACACACACACACACACACACACACACACACATATATATATATATATATATATATATATAGATAGATAGATACATACATAGATACTTTATCCATCCCTATGGAAATTTACAGTATGTGGCAAAGAAGTGTCCATCTAAACAGTATAATGCTTCGCTGGCAGGAATTAATTTACCTAATGACATTCTTGCTATAATATCTCCAAAGTATCTCCATGACCTGAAAATTGGTGTTGCACTGAAGTAAGAACAAAATGCTTATACTCATCATCAAAAGTTTAATTTTTTTATTGGCCATCAATGAAGCTCAAACCTTGAAAGGATTTTATTAGGGAATATTTTTAACTTGGTTACATGGTAATGTTGGTTTTGCTTTGCTCTTGTGTCATATTTTGCAAGAAGGCGTTATAATACAATGTTTAGCACCATGTTAAACAGTCAAACAGGCCATTTGTGAAATAGACTAGTATTTTTGATATTTTATTATATTAAGGTAAAATGGTAAATAAAAACTTAGGAAAACTTTACATTATTTTTCCATTCTTGGTACTGAGCTCCTAATTAGTACATGTCAACTCTGCTTAGACCTTGAAGTCAAGAGGATTTGCTGATTTGATGATTATTAGATCAGTAGTTTGGCTGTAGTCACACTGTTCGGGAAAATGTACATGTACAAATTCTTTGTCTCTAGGTCAAAGACAAAACTTAATGCAACCACATCTACAGAAAAAAAACCCTACATTCCAACACATTCAGATATCATCAAGCGTGAAGAGTTCCTGAAGTGCATGGCAGATCTGCTTTGGTGTGCATGAGACAGCATGAGACAAAGAGCAAGGCCATTTGTGATAAGCAAGGCTAAACTTTTTCCAATAGTTGAGCTGTTTTAGATTCCAGGAAGGACATTTTCCACTGTAACAGCATGGAGGTGGCGCTGTTGTCCAAACCCCACTCCGTACATTTACATTATGGAGTAATGATAAAAAGTTTGAAAACTTTGCATAGCAACACAGTTTACATTGAAAAAAGCAGCTGTGAACAAATTCTCTCTATCTAGACTACATTTTATATTCTCTGTAACTGCACAATATTCTACACTTATCAGAGTGGGCTAAACAAAGAACAGCTAACAGGCTTACTGGCTCCTCCATTAATATCCAGAGATTTCAGTTTAAATGTTTACCTTAGTTCTCACTATAAAACCCCAATATTATGAATGTTTGTTCTTAAATTACCATTATGTTGCAGGTGAAAGTCTGATAAGCAAATATGATGAACATTTTTAAAAATAGATTTATAAAAAGTTTTTCCATTATCAGTTACGATGCAATGTGTGTGAGGATTGGGTCTTTTCAGTTTTCTGGTTTATAATCAAAGATGGTAGAAAACGACCAGCTATGTTGAACTGAATGCCTGATGAGGTTTGGCTCATAGAATGATTCAGAAACTGCCGCAGTGGCTATTGAGGTCAATACATTAACTTTTGGTTTGTTGGTGGTTTCTTTTACATTTAACCACATGTCACAATGTTTCTGGAGCTCTCATTTTTGGTTCGCAGTTTGGATGTCACAGTCCCTCTCTGACCATCATCGAGTTTTTAACACCACTAAAAGCTAAATCACAGATGGCTGTTATGTAACATTATTACAGATATGCTGCCTGATGCCTGAAACATTGCTTCACAGCAGTTTCACAAAAAGCTTTTAGTGTTCACATTTGCATTGTAGACATTGTCACACCTGGTTCCTATTATCACCACTGTAAGAAAAATCAGGTAATTTCTCTACATTTTACCATGCTGAATGATATTGTTTACATCTGAATGATTGAATTATTACTTTGTTTTTAAAAACTAAATGGACGAATAATGAGAGGAAGATTGGGGGGGAGTGGATCAAGCTTGGAGACAATAGCTACTGAACAACATACTAAGACTGTATGCAAGATTGCAGGCAAATCTAGGCTAGCTGCCTACAGCCCTTGCATGCAGGATTCTCTGTGTTAAACTAATTCACTACATAAATATAGTTACTTTTGTCATTTTATTCAGATTAACATATGTCATGTTTTTAGTTCATAAAATCTACAAAATGATACAAGACTGATATACAAGCACAATTTTCATTCAGAGCACCATATACATATAGCAGTGCTATCTTCACAGGAAATAATCACATTTCATGTTTTACTAAACATTTTGCTTTTCTGGAATGCTCTCTTCATACTAAAAACCATAATTGCTAACAAAAAAGGACACTTACAGTAACACATGTCCAAAAGAAACTGAGAGCAGCGTTACCTGTACTGGAATCAGTATATAGGTCTTCTGTGAGAAAGTCCATGTCCATCTCCATCACTGATAGCTCACAAATTTACAGGAGAAAATATTACTTAAGACTAATACTCATTATTCATCTACATCTCGTTATACAGCTTCTTACAGCGCCACACTTTTAAAGAAATGCTCCCTCAGTCCAGACTGAATGATAATATGACTATACATTCCGTTCATTTCTTTCGAAAAACAGAAACCAGTTTGATCACATCACATGTGCATCTAAGGTAGATTAAACTACTTGGTTGATGATGCATTTCCGTGTGTGCCTGTCAGTGGTTGCATATGTCAATCATGTTGTGATTATCTAAAGTCCCTACTAAAAGATGCGACTCAGAGTATGTCTGCATCTTATCTACATGCCATTAGATAAAGAAAACTGGTGCCGGTCCCACAAAGTGGCAAAATGTTCAACATTCCACAGCAAGCTCAACAAATGTACATGAGGTGCTTGATTACATTGTTAATCAATATGTGTACACTTCTGTTGTGGTTATAGTCGTGTAAATTGTTTTTGTTATTTTATATACAAATGTGGATTTTAAATTTACAAACTACTTGCTAAAAAGTAATTTTAGAGTTTATTCAAAATTCCAAGAATTTTGTGAAGTTACTAATTAACATTTTACATTAATTTTAGTTTTTTTGCCTTGAGATTTGAAATATGATGAACTCTGGAAAACAACTTTGTTGTAGCTGCATTTTCTTTTACTTGTACTCTAGTAGTTGTCTTTTGCATAATCTATAATCTATAAATAGCCCTTTTAGGTCATTTAACAAAATGTTGTAGCAAAAAAATTGGAAAGCAAGAAATAAAAGCATGGGTCAACTTCTTAGCCTTGTGCAATGGAACAGAATCTAACTAGGGCTAAGTCTTGGCTAAGTCTTAATAACATTACTAAAGTGTGGTTTAAATGGCAGCTCAATACCAAAATTCATTTTTAGCTTCAGGTGTAGTCAATAGAGCCAGATTTCCGAGTTGTGGTACAAATGAGTAGTGCTTTGGTTTTCTATTGATTTAATTTACTAGAAATGCATACCTCCGTCTAATTCAGAGCTTTAACATCGTCTGGCCCTACAGATATTTATTTACCTAGTGACCACTTCATTAAGTACGCCTCCTTGTTTCTATGCTCATTGTCCATTTTATCAGCTCCACTTACTATATAGGTGCACTTTGTAGTTCTACAATTACAAGCTGTAGTCCTTTTGTTTTCAATATATTTTTCTTCAGTGGTCACACAGGACCACCACAAAGCAGACATTGTTTGGGTCGTGGATCATTCTTAGCAATACAGTGACACTGATAGGATGACCAACACAAACTGTGCAGCAATAAATGAACAGTGTGAAGAGAAAGAAGAAAATTTGGAGTGGGTTAGTGCATGTCAGTGGAGACCCTATGAAAGAACAGAGTGCTGACCGGACAGTCTGGATACACTCCTACTCTATTTGAGTTAGAGGGACATGCAGGTATGTGACAGTTCTCTTCTTATTGTGCAAAACACAGTAGCTGTTGTTAGAACAGTACAGACTCCAGGAACACAGTGTGGGGTGCTCATGACTAAACACAGAACACAGAACACAAAACAGACAAACACGAAAACTCCAAAAACAGCCATTTTTATTCACCAACTGCCCTCAGAGGTGAAATAGAGAAGAAAAAAATACTTCATGAAGTTCTTTGTCTAGGCAGTTGCTATACAGAAGGCCCTTTATCTCTCCTGGAGAGGATGGGCTGGGTTCAGGAGCAGAAGGATGGCTGGCAGCTGGTCAGCATGGCCTTGCCCACAGCATGGCTTAGTCTCTTGTAGACATGAAGAGAAAGAAGGATGTAGCTGGGAGAGAGAAGAACACCAGGCGTTAGTTTACTCAGCTTGTGGAGTCCTTGAAATCACTTACCTGCCTGAGCCTGCTTTTTAATGGCAGCGACTCTGCTTGGGAGAACGGCTGCAGCTGAGGTGATCAATGGGCAAGTGCTCAGACTTGCAGATCTCCTGATCACCAGCCTGCCGCACGTCTCATCCACGTCACCTGACATTCAGCTAGCTTTAATCATGAACTTGTCTATTTATACTGAGCCAATGGACCTTTCTGTAAAGTCTCCTATGTTTCTAAAATCTCCTATGTTTGTCCCATATTTTTGAGCTGTACAGTACCCTGTACATTCATGTTTTTGAAATCTCTGTAACCTCTTTTTTTTCCTATGCTTGTTTTAGACTAGCTTCTACTAGCCTGTTTACCACTGATTTTAACTCTGCATTTTTTCCACTTCTCTTTTTGAAAGTGAGATGAAGTCTGATTTTGCTTTCTCTCTTTGTTCCTTTTTTATGCTAATGCTTTCAGAATGAAGCAAGTTGATTTCCTTAGGATTTCAGTAACTTGTGTACTGTTTTGTAAGTTTACAAGGCAGTAGTATCAAAGGTAAGTTCTCTAAAGGTGCAGGAAGAAACATTCCTTGCCACCAACATTCCTTGACACCGCTGACTTGCTCATGGGGGCTTGGACCCGGATTTTCTTTTCTTTTCTTTCTGTAATACTGATTATTCTGTAAAGCTGCTTTGTGACAACACAAAATCGAGCGAATGAAAAACAGCGCCGTATAGCTTTTTAAGCTGTGATGTGGGTTGACCCTGAGGTTTTGTTATCTGATCTTGTGGCGATTAAACAAGGCCCGCATTTTGCTAAGAGGCTGTTTATGTATTTTTTGGAGTGTGAACACAGAGCTGAGCGAAAGTCTAAGAGTTTCTGGCAACTGATTCTGGCTCAGTGCCTCCCATCTATTAGAGAATCGCTTAAACCACACATGTATTTGGATTGTATCAGCACCAATAAACTCCTAAGAAAGATGACTCAGTATTTTGCTCTCCAGCACACACACAAGCGAAATCGCATCACCGTGCTCGATAACGGAACAGTCAACAAGGTCAATGTGCTGCCCAACATCCCCTCTTCCTCCAGCTCTCAGAGGCAGGCTGACAAGGGAGATGTGAGTGAGCATACAGACCAGGCCGTGGTGACAGACACTGTTAAATTTGGGAAATTCTATTATTGCTGTGGCCATACTAGTCACATAAGTCACCAGTGTAATAAAAATGATTTTTTGTGAACTTGAAACGTTGGCCAGTACTTGGCCAGTTTGGAAGATAATTCAAGACTTTTTGTCGAAATTAAATGTTGAGCCTAGTGCGTCTCCCACTGAATGGGAGTATTGCTCCTGATCAGAGAGTGGCGACTGTGGCTATCCCCAGTACTTCTGCTGAAGGGCCAGTGGCCCAATGGCCCAAACTAATAAGTCTAAATGACTAGCTGAGAACTTGCATATGGCAGAATTACACCCAGCAGCTAATATCGACAGAGATTCATGTGGAAGACCAGTGGTTGAAGTAAAAATTGGGGGTAATAGTTCACCATGGCTGATTGACACAGGGGCATCAACCATTAGCCTGATTAATCAGGCCCCTGACCCAGAATGGATATCAAATCGATCCATCAGGGTGCACGGCTTTGGCACGGATGATGCGGTTTGAGCTACAGCTGTTGAAACTCCTCCCTTGCAGATGGCTATAGGTCAGAATGATTTTGTGGATTGAGTGTGGTGTTGTGAGAACACGGAGGGATCCCTGCTGGGGTCCAATTTGTTCATTAAGCGTAGCGTTTCTCATGATATCATGCTTGTAGAAGTGAAGCAGCCAAATCCGGCACCAATCAAACAGGGCCAGTACCCCTCTGAGACCCATCCATACCTAAAAGCCACCATTGAGTCGCTATTAGTCCAAGGAGTTCTCAGAGAACTCAATTCAACCTGCAATAATCCTAATTGGCCATTGAAAAAGTGAAACCAACTGAACCAGGGAAGCCCACTGCATGGCGTTTGACCATTAATTTTATGGCATTGAATGCAAAAACTGAGACAGCTGTCCCTTTAGTTGCTAGTTTACCAGATATCCTTTCATCACTTAACCCCAATTGTCACTTCCTGTCCACCCTGGGTTTGAATCCTGGGTTTGAATTTCTGTCCATGAGAACAGTCAACACAAGTTTGCTTTCACCTTTGAGGGGACTCAACTCACATGGTTGAAAACACCACAAGAATGGGTGAATTCTCCCACAGCGCTCCATCGCTGCCTGTGCAAAATTCTGAAACCTTTTTCAAGATGTGACGCATTGCTTTTTTGTTGATGACATTCTGCTTCAATCACAGACTGAACAGGAACATCTTTTGCTGTTGGACAAACTGTTCAAGCTACTGACAGAGGGGGGGCTGATGCTGAACCCCAAGAAACTGCAGCTGATGAAAAGGGAGGTGACCTTCCAGGGAAGTGCATCACTAGCACATCGTTTTACATCAAAAGGACGTTTTAGTGAATTTAAAGAATTATTCAATATTCCATGCTAAAAATAAAATTCAGTAGATTACAAAATCCAAATGCACGAAAGTGAAGCTTGACAAAGATAAATAAAAGTGTCCCTCCCAACATGACTGTTTTGGAATATTCATCAAACCTGTCAGATGTCTGGTGCTGAGATTAATAACTGACCAGTGCAACTAATTAGACAAATCAAAGCACAGTGTGTTTGAGGTTTTTCCTTTTTAAAAATTTGTTTGCACAGAGAGCCAAATACAGTCGCTGCATTAAGAGCATACATCAGCTATATGTATCTTTACATAGCAGTATTTAATGCACAAAAGTTTTAATTCTTTAACGTGTCTTGATATGTACGACTGCTACAGTAATGCTAATTTCCACTGCCACATTTATTAGCTTTTATGTTCTGATTTTATGTTATAATGTTAATATTATGTTCATCAAACAGTGGTGGACACACCGACTGCATCTGTAACAGAAACAGGGGCATTTGAAGTTCATAACAGAAATTTCAGCAATACATATTTTCATAGCCAGTGGTAGTTTGACTACTTCAATAATATTCAGCCATATTTAGTTTCTAACAGCTGACAGAAACCTAATTCTTTGACTAAAGTTCGTTGCTGGAGGGCAATTTAGCATGTCCAATAGCACTGCTCTCTGCTGGACTAAAAAGCCCACACTGAGATACTCTGGAGAGATTTCTTCATTACATTACGAAATGTAATTTTATTCATGATATGTAGCGCTATATCAAAACAGATCAAACAAAGGGCTAGTAAAGTTGTGAAATGCTAAAAAACCACCTGGTGGTTAATTGGCAACAGGTCTATAACATGATTGGGTATAAAAAGAGCATCTCAGAGATTCTTTTAGAAGTAAAGATCAGGAGGGGTTCACCACTCTGTGAAGGACTGCACAATCACATAGAGCAACAATTCAAGAATAACCTTTCTCAAAATAAAATGGCAAAAATCTTTTGCTTTTCTTCATCTATGGTATGTAATGTCATTAAAATTTTCAGAGAATTCAGAGATATCTCTGCATGCAAGGGATAAAGCCAAAACCCAGCATATGCTGGTCATGATCTTTGGGCCCTCAGGTAGCACTGCATTAAAAACAGACATGATTCTATAGAGGAAATCACTGCATGGACTGAGAAACACTTCTGAAAAACACTGTCTATTAAAACAGTTTGTTGCTGCATCCACAAATTCAAGTTAAAACTCTAAAATGCAAAGAAATTCTGTATAAACAGGATTCTTTTTTGGGCCCAAGCCCATTTAAAATGGACTGAGGTGAAGCAGAAAAGTGTCCTGCGGTTCGATGAGTCAGTATTTGAAATTCTTTTTGGAAATCATGGACCCTGTGTCCTCCAGGCTAAAGACCACTCAGCTTGTTATGAGTACACAGTTCAAAAGTCAGTATTCATGATGGTACACGGGTGCATTAGTGCACATGGCATGGGTGACATGCACATCTGTGAAGACACCATTAATGCTGAATGACAGACACATGAGTTGGCAACATATGCTGCCATCCAGATAAACTGGCCTGCCTGCGGTCTAGGCCTGTCACCCACTAAAACATTTGGTGCATTATGAAATGATAAATATGACAAAGGAGACCCCAAACTGTTGAACAGCTGAAATCCTCTATCAAGCAAAAATGGAATACATTTCACTTTCAAAACTACAGTAATTTGTCTCCTCGGTTCTAAAATGCTAACAGAGTGTTGTTAAAAGAAGAGGTGTTAAACACAGTAGTAAACTTGCCCTGTCCCAACTTTTTTCAAATGTGCTTTTGGCATCAAATTCACAATGGCCATATATTATTAAAAACAATAACATTTCTCAGTTTCAACACTTATTATGTTGTCTTTGTACTATTTTCCATGAAATGCAGAGTTTAAATAATTTGCACATCATAGCGTTTTTCTTTTTTCATTGACATTGTGCCAGGCATCCTAACTTTTTTAGAAATAGGGTTGTCTTTCTGAGGAGATATAAGATCATCCATTTTTAAAATTAAATGGGAAAGTAAAAGTGAAATTATTGAAAAAACGAGAATTTCCAAAACTGAGTCTAAAAAATGGGGTGACATTCGAAATCTGGTCCAAAAATGCACTGGCACTGCCACCTCCTCAGACCTGCTCTAATGCACTAATGCAATATAACATTTCACAAATATCTCACAGGGCTATTTTGCAGACAAATAATATTTTATAATATATTTTATCCTTCTTAAATATATATATAAGTAAATGTTTTCAGTTATACAACACAATAGATTATGTTATATTTTTGACAACCAAAAAGATAAAAAATTCTGTTGTGGCTACATAATGTAAATTGGACACTTATGCACAGAACATTATATAGTTAATAAAATTAGTGAAATGTCTAACAACAAAAATCTGTTTGCCCAAACCACTTTCAAAGCCATTGTAAAATAGTGTTCATAAACACAACAAGAAAAAGTTAGGAAGTCACAGGTGGGAAAGCTATGGTACATTTGTACAGCTGTGACTGTTTTTTCCCAAAAATGTCACTTATTCAGGACAAATTCAGGAAATCTATCAATGCTTCTTTAAAATGCAGCTAATGTAAAGGGATGTCTGAAATTGCTATTTTAATTGTTTTGTTCCAAGCTCACTTTCGGCAAAGCGGCTGTAAGCATGTCCTAACACATATGACTGAACATATCAAGTGAATTTTTTATTAATGCCCCAGTTCATTAAAACCCACTGTGCTGTTCATGGATGCTTTGTAAACATGTTTCCAACATATCCAAATTCTATTGGATTCTTCTGGTATTTCCACGCTGTAGAGCGTTTTGAACTGTTCCACTTGTAGTGATGTTTAAATAAAATAGTAACACTAACAGGTTAGAAATAATAATGACAAAATTAATAGAAGATATGATAAATGCTAATATTAATAAGAGAAGTTGATCTGGTTGCTAACTTTTGATGTATTCAGTCTAACTCTGTCCCTGTTTATAATTCCACTACTCTGTGCTCCATAAGAGCTTCTCAGTTAAAGCTTCTTGACAGCTACACATCCATTCACACCCATAGCTCTGAGTTGTCTTCTCATAGTGGAAGGATGGACAGAAGCACCTTTGGACGTTTTCAGAGCTGAAGCAAGAGTGGAGCTTGATTTTCTCCTCTCTCTCAAAGCTTTAAGCTCTGTTTATCTGTTGTGGACAGTTCTGATGGAAACCAGGTCTTCAAATGTTTTTTAAAATTCTGAATCCTGTATTGGAAACTCTGGATTTTCCTTTGACTTTTCACTTCTTTATGCAAATGAATGATTTTATATCTACTCTGCCCCAGATACCTTCCCCAGGTAACAATTAAAATAAAAGATTTGGATTTATTAATATGTCTGTATGCATGTGTATGCATTACATCACTGTTGTTTCATTGCTATCACCCACTACAGTCCCAGTATCTCTATCCCTCCTGTAAATACCTACTCCTCCTACTGAAGATATCTTTATCTTGAGATCTACCACTATGACAAATTGTTTTTTTTCTGACATCAGCGTATTTATGTGTAATTTGCACGCACAACATTTTATGATAAATTAACCAGACAAGTAATTATGCATTAACTAGAAATTATGTTTGCTTTAGAGGATGTTTGCTTACTTTCACTTAGAATATCATCAAGGTGTGTAACTGACCAGGGACTCGTAAACTTTTACATATGACTTTAAATGCCACCGTTCACACTTCACCTGTCTTTCTCTTTTCCCCTCTCCTCTGCAGGTTATCTGGTTGTATGATTACAGAGGAAGGCTGTTCTGCTCTGGCTTCAGCTCTGAGTTCAAACCCCTCACACCTGAAAGAACTGGATCTGACCTAAAACCACCCAGGAGATACAGGAGTGAAGCTGCTCTCGGCTAGACTGGAGGATCCACACTGCAGACTGGAGACTCTCAGGAACAGACAGCTTTTTCTGTGCATGTATGTTTGTGTTGGAATTATTTATTATTATTATTATTATTATCATTATTATTATTATTATTATTAACGTGTAACAAAATCCTTAGAAAGGAGGGACATCCAGTGGGCTGTAAAAACTCTTGAAAAGCTTACCAGCTGCAATACTTGCATAATCTAAAAGGAAGCTATTTATATTAACACAGGCCTTATTTGCTCAGCACTGTCCAACTTAGCTTTTATACATATATAACTTTATATCCTGTATCTTGGCTTTTGTGTTCTGACTTTACCACCAAAATCCATCCTGTCCATGTGGGTATATGTGTGTGAGAAAGTAACTGTCTTGATAGTGCAGGTTTAAACACAGAAGAAATTTTCCCTATACTGTAACATGAGGACTACAGTATTTTAGGAAGAGTAAAACAGCAGTTATTGTGCTGTATTAAGTGCAGGTGTAGTAAAATTGACGCAGTACTAAAATTTGTATTACTGGATAATGTACTGCAGTTTTTTATATAGTAAGTACATCAATTCTACTTCATTTATTACACAAATAAAACAAATGCACTACTGCAGTACTAAAATGTACATTAGTATCCAGTAGCACCCTACTGCGTTCTGAACTGCTATTTTTAATATTCCAGTAACAAAACTTTTGTACTTTGTAATCAAGTATTTAAAAAACTGCAATAATACATTATGTACTGCAGATTTTACCACACCGGAGAGGAGCAGCTTGCACCTGTGTGGGTAGTGGTCACGGCGGCTCCATCTCTCAGCACATTCATACAGGAGAGAAGCCATATCAGCGCTTAGAGTGTGGGAAGAGTTTTACTCGACGGACTACTCTCACACAGCATCAGCGCATTCACACAGAAGAGAAACCTCATCAGGTTCAGACTGCGGAAAATGTTTTAGTGACTGAGCTGCCCTTAGAGCACACCAGCTCATTCATACAGGAAACAAGTGACCTCTCTGCTCAGAATGTGGACAGAGTTGTAATCGAGTAATCTCCAAAAAAATGGCACATTTCCACAGGACAGATGCCAAATCACTGCTCAGGGTATGGAAGGAGTTTCAGACATTTGAGTTAAGTAAAGCGAGTACACCTAGAGGAAGGTGTAATCTCATCAGAAACATGTTGTTTCATGGCTTTATTGAGTTCATCATGAATGGTGTAACCAGCATCAGCTGTAGATGAAACCAGCAGGAAGCTGAGGTAAGCCAGTTGATCAGAATCCTTGAAAACTGCTAAAATTCTGAAAGGTATAAGGATGACATTCAGTGATGGCTTGTCTTGGGAGATGCTTGTACATCCACATTTCAGCAATGGTCATCAGTCAGTCGTCAGTGACTCGGTAAGATACTTTGACACTAGTAGACTGTTTAGTAAAACACAGCTTTCCCCTTACTTCAAATGTAAGCCAAGACAGTTGCTGCAAATAGCACATACTGCTCTGACCTAACGTGGCTATGAAATCTGTCGAAGATTTGGAATTATTACCCAGAGAATCATACAGTAGTTCAGCTAATAAATATTTCAGAATTTGTTATTTGTTATTGTGGACTTAATTTTGTCACCAGAAGTTTCTAACCATATGTTGAATGTTATATTGCAATCTTAATATTTTAGTTAATGTACCGTTTACATTTAAGACAACACAATTTTAAGTCTGGAGTGATTTTTTTTAATTTGCACCACAGATGTGTGAATAGTTCGTAATCCCATGATTGGGTACACTCTTTAAAAAGATGATTCTTCAAGGATTCTTTAGCACAGAAAAAGGTTCTATATAGCATCATGGACACTGTGGTTTGCATGGTAAAATTATTTTTTCAGATTGATGAAGAATGTGTTGTACATGGTTCTATATGGAGCCATTTGTGAAATTGTGTAATGTAGCATTAAAAGGTCTTTACTAAGGGGGGTTGGGGATAATTTTTTTAATGGCCTCTAAAAGTTTGTGATCAAAAATATGGTGAAGCTGACCCACAGAAGATCTCTTCCTTCATCATTTATATTAGATATTAAAGTAGTATAATACTTACAAGCTGCATGTACACTTGCAACAGCTAAGCTGAAGGTCCAAATACTCCTATTACCTTCAAATTCTCGTGGTCAGTTTGACCCCAGGAATTTAAACCTCCAAGAAGCATCAAAGTTCTGGTGGTTAGCATGTTTTCCTCCCCCCATGTGTTGTGAATTATCAGTGGTTCTTGCTCTCCTACAGATGTGATTGTGATAGGTTAGGACGTTGAGGGATGTTTTTTGGAAGATCACAGAACTATGTTATAGTGACCTCAATATTATCCAAGAACAATCAAAACAAACGTGTAAAATGTTTATTTCTTTTTTATACAGGTAAAACAGCCTGGGGTCAAAAGTGACCCCAAAGAAAGCTCATGTACACAAAATGTGTAGAGGACACTAAAATACATGATGTAAATTGTATGTCTACCCAGTTATCCCCTTATATTAGGAAAAGTTATAAGTTATGAAATATGATGCAAATAAGGTGTCAGTTATTTAGTATTAGAGATGTTAAACACTGAATGTGGTCAGACAACAGGAGGGTTAAATATATGATTCAGCTGTATGGTTATTAATAACATAACAGTTTATTACCTGGCAGATCTGCTCCATCAGCAGCGTCTCTCTCCTTCAGCTCCCTTTCTCTCTTCTTTCCTGTGTTACACATAATATTTTATTAAAATAAAAAGAATAAAAAGATAAATCAGTTCATTTTTGGACTGATAAGAAAAATCTCACCTTCAGTGACTCTTTTAGAAAAAAATGTCCATCTACACGTTGAGAATTAGAGAGATATAAAACCGCCTTATGATCAACAGACCTTTTCACTGACATGACCTCCCTGTAAACAACAGTCTGTGGCTAACGCTCACTGACATGGCTGTTACAAATACTGAGGAGAAATATGGAAAAAAAAGAATATAAACTGCTGCCAAACACATTATTTCGCTCGTTCCCGATCTGGGACATTTCTTAAACTTTACACTTATAGGCAAATAGTTGGCTCATCAGATGGCTAGCGTGTTAGCATATCCGCTTTTCTTTACCTCAGGTAAACTGAAAGTTAGCTAACGCTAGCTAACAAGAAACTGCTAAAAATTCGCTCTAAATTTACCATAATTTGTCACAAACTCATAATGTGGGTTCGCATTTCCACTCTCTAACTACTTACTCCTTCATTCTGTGTACTATATGCGTATATTTTAAAAGAATTCTTATGTTTATTGTAGTAGCTTTAAGCCCAAATCCTTTCAGTTCCGAGTTTCAGCCGTTGTCGACTGATGTACACTTACAGAGCGAGGAGCACCAAAGCCCCGCCCCCAGTCCTGCTCTGATTGGCCTGCAGTTTACGAGGTCTGATATGATTGGCTGGGCTGGGCGTCACTCTTTTCCCTAGCACCTGTCGTCTCCTCTGATGTTGTGCTTCGCTGAATCTCAAATAGCTCCGTGCTCCCTGCTTAGTGCACTACACAGGTTACAAAAGCACGGCTTTAGTGCACTAAATGCCCAGCAGGGAGACACAGAGCCCATGGCTGAATCCTAAATGAATCTCTCTGACATTTATTGAACTGATTTGATGCAGAAGGCATTATTTCATTACCTATTAAGTGCTCTATACTACACAGGGATTCTGCAGCTATTTGAGATTCAGCCTTTGAAAGTTTCTTGCAGCAACAGCACCTCCCCCAGACCACGCTCTGCTATTACATTATTGTGAGTTTGGGTACAGAATGGCACAGTTCAGTAATTCCAGCATTTAGTGCCTTATCGTTTTAGAATAACACATGACAGATAAGACTAGACATACATAAGACCTATAAATGCAGAGTAGAGCATCTGAAATTGAATTTTATTTCTTTTACTGTCAAGAAAGCAGTGTTTACAGCAGCCCCATACATACAGCAATACCACAATAGAACCGTTTCATACAAAAATGATTAAAAAAAATACAACAAAGTAAAAACATTAGCTGTAAGCAGTTTTAAGTAGTTTTTCCTTTTAAGCCAGGAAAAGATAAATTAGTTTTAGTGCAGCTTTATTATATTTATTAGAGTGTTTGAAAAAGCGCTCTATTGTTATCTCTCATACTTCTTATTCTTCTTCCACACTTTTCTGCGATTAATACAGCCTGAACTGCTTAACGTACACTCCACTCCACTCAAACTGTGTTTCAAAAATCTCGGCACTGTGACTTGTGCTATGTATTTTTGGAGTTGATCTGATTGGTAGTTTTTAATAAAATTAAGTTTAAAAATTAAAAACCTCCCATAAGAATGAATGATGGAATGTTCAGAACTTCAGATTCTAACTGACATCGATGATGTCACAGCAGGCCACTCAGTCTCACAGACACAGCTGATCATGCAGGGAATCTGCTTTAACATCCTTAAACTTTCACCTAGAAACTCCATTTCAGTTTTAAATGGTAGAGAAACTTGTCCTTTCTGAAACCTCTGAATATCTAATCACTTTATCAATTAACTTTAGAGTTATGAGCATTATTTTGGCACTAGGCACAGAAAACTGCCCCATTCACTCCCATGTAAATTTCTCAAAATCAGAATCTGCTTATTTCAAGATTTTCTGTGTTTGGCTCATAACATTTTCTTCTCAATACACACAACATTACACCAAAATAATCCTCAAGGGGTCTCATCTCACACCATCTATCCGGTTAAGCGATAGAGTAAACACTCCTCTAGCTGATGCTTGGAATTGGACATGGTGAGCATAGGTTCATGCGTGTCTGCTCCAGAGCATCTCATTTTACTGGTAATTACCTGTCTACGGTGATTATACAAGCTGTGTGCGCACAACAGAATGCTTGGGTCAGCAATGGATGCACCTCAAAGTAGCTAAATTCACTGATTAAAGGTGGATGTGGATACTTTTGGACACACCATGTTTATTTGTAGTGACATTCTGTTCATATGAAAGTTTTTTCCTCACACAAGTGGTTCTCCATACATTAGCAGCACTGCTGTGTCTGATCCACTTGTACCAGCACGACACACACTAACTCACCACCACCATTTCAGTGTTACTGCAGTGCTGAGAATGATCCACCACCCAAATAGTACCTGTTCTGTGAGTGTCCATGAGGGTCCTGACCACTGAACAGGGTAAAAGGGGGCTTAAAAAAAGTTTGCAGAGAAACAGATGGACTACAGTCTGTAATTCTAGAACTACAATGTACACCTGTATAGTAAATGGAGCTGATAAAATGGACAATGAGCACAGAAACAAGGAGGTGGTCAGAATGTTACACTAATCAGGCCTCTTCATCATCATCTCTTTATTGGTTAATAGTGGTGTCCAAGAGTCACCAATTGTATTGAGGGTTTGTCCTGAGGGGTTCACAGTAAATTAGTAATTCTAATGTTTTAATAGGTGTTCTAGGACTGACTTGAGACTTTTACTAAGAAAGTAAAACAATGAAGATTGAAGCATCATTGTTTTAATGGTCTTTTTCAGCAAGAACAGGAACAGCAGCCTCAAACATTACTCATAGTCTGCAGGAAGGCTGCTTCTCTGGTAAACCATGAACATCTACACCGCTGATGTCTGAGGAGCATTGAAAACACAATGAAACACATAAACAATGCAAAGAAGGTATGCTCCTACCTTCAATGGTGCAGCTGCTAATTCTGCTCCTTCAACAGCCCAGGTTCTTCTTCTCTACTCCTTTTGAGTTGAAGAACCTTGCCACCTCCTTCACTGCAGGAAACTGTAAGGGTTTTTTAAAATCCCACCTGTATTCCAGCACTGTGACTGGGAAAAACTTCATATGAGCAATCCACCTTGCAGAAAAAAACACATTAGAGCCACAATGAATAAAATCCAGTGGTTTTGCTTTCTAACAGGAATTGGCTTGATGGTTACTAGTAATGACCACTGGTTTCCTGGTAGGACACCTGTAGATCCCACAAAAAAACAAAAAACAAAATGCATCTGTAATCAGAACACCTGTTAAACCTTTAGAGTCCTTTACACAGTGATATCAAGCCATCAGGAAAACATTTATCACCTTTAGTGACTATTGGGCACCACCAGGAACCAACTGAAATCGTAATGGTTTCAGTGACTTCAATGACAGTGGTTTCATCAGGGCGCTGATGGGCGAGTTGACCGTTTCCAAATTCTCATTAGAAGAGAAATGATAATTATCAATCTTATTATGAATATGAAGTATAATACAGCAGCGTCTTTTATTTAAATATTATTAATAATAATAATTCGGGCACTGAAAGGACCGGCTGCGTGATGCATGACACTCGGTCAGCGGAGAGGAGGCGTTGACCTTGAGATAGTTCATGACCCAGATATTGGACCCGGGGTAGGCAGAACTGCAGTTTCTTTAGTGAAACCTTGAAGCCCAGGGTAGCCAAGCGCATGAGGACCAGTTTAGATACCTCAGTGCACGTGGAGCTGTCAGGGGCTGAGATCAGAAGGTCATCTGCATACTGAGCGACGCGGCGAACGCCGCAGGCGAGTCGCAGAAACCTTGCGGCAAACGAGACCACGTGTATTGGCGTTGGCGATGAGTGAAAGCGAAAATCGGCTGGGTGTCGGGTTCAACAGGAATGCTGAAAAAAGCAGAACTAACGTCTAAAACAGTAAAAAATGCATGTTGACATGGAATGGAGGTCAATATCGAAGAGACATCAGGCACAATCGGGGCGATAGGCACGACGGCGTCATTAAGGCGTCGAAAATCTTGAGTGAATCGCCAAGAAGTGCTTGGGGACTGGGTTAATCGGTGCGTTATATGCACTTTGACATGGGACGACCACACCTAGAGAAAGAAGTTTCTGTAGAATAGAGTCTATACCACACAGTTTGTGCTCAGGCAAAGGGTATTGTTTAACATAAACAGGAGTGGGGCTTTTAGAGTAGCCTCATATGGTTTACAGTCAACCCTGCCAACATCATCCCTATGTGCAGCCCAAACAGTGTGTGGTATGGAACGCAGAGGCTCAGGGACCTCTGGGGCGTGTGAGACAGACAGCAGAGCAGACATGGGTGATTTAAAGTATTTATTGGCGATGTTGAGATCACAATTGAAATCTCCCGTGGACACGGTCATGCGCGAACCAGAAAAGGACAGGGATAGACCAAGTTTACTCATTAAATCCCGCCCCATAAGGTTAAAGGGACAATCTGGCATGAACACGAAAGAATGAGTAAATCGCACTGCGTCGCATACAACCTGAAGTGGGGGCGTATACGGAGATGAGAAGGGCTGTCCTGTAATACCCACAGAGCTAGTGATTCTAGATGATAAAGGCCCCTCATAGCTGGGTCCAAGCGAAGAGAGCGTGGCGCCGGTATCAATGAGAAAATTATAATCAACACCAGATACATTGAGAGACACAACAGGAAGGTCATGATTCAGATGGTTGGCAAGGTGAAGAGCACATTTTGGTAACAAAAAGTGCAGCTGTCCTGTTATTTATCTGTCTTTTCTTAAACCTAACTTGCCTGGCACTGCTGTGGATTGAAGTCCACATTTAAAAAAATACACAGTAGTGATCAGACAATGCAACATCCTTAATAGAGGCTGAAATGTTAAGACCCTTTGAGATAACCACATCCAAAGTGTGACCATGGCAATGTGTGCTTCCAGTCACATGCTGAGAAAGTTCAAAAGATTCAAGTACATCATAGAGTTCTTTGGCGTAATTATCCTTGTGATTATCAATATGAATGTTAAAATCACCAGCAATAACAAAATGATCAAATTCAGTAGAAATAAAAGATAACATATCTGTGAAGTCATCAATAAAATTAGCATTGTACCTTGGAGGTCTGTAGACAGTTACTAATAATATTCTTTGTGCCCCCTTTAAAATCGCACCTAAATATTCAAAAGATGTGAAATCACCAAGTGGTAACTGCTTGCATTGGAAAGTATCATTAAACAGCATTGCTACACTTCCGCCTTTCTTGCCGGTGCATGAAACATTTAAAAAGTTAAAGTTTGGTGGAGCCGTCTCAGTTAACACAATATCAGCACTATATGAGTTTAATGTCTCTGTTAAAAGCATAAAATCAAGCCTGTGTGTTGTAATTAAATCATTAATTATATAAGACTTGTTTGTAAGAGATCTGATATTTAGTAGAGCTAACTTAATAACCTGTGCACTTTGTCTCAATAATTGGGACACAGGGTCCATGCTTGTTTTGGAAACAAGTACCGCTGATATCATCACTGTAGCAGCACAGACCCAAAAAAGAGAATGCAGAAAGGCTGAGCACAGATGGCATAAAACCAAACTTCACATACATAAGGAGAGTTTCTTCAGTTCACCCCACACCTTTTTCATGTCATACCACGATTTATAGCTTTCATTAATGTAAGATAGGTCTCATCCGGGATCCCCTATGCCCTCATTAATCATGCGATGTGCGGAACCCAAATAGCCCGCATCGAAAGTGCCCTCCCTGGGGTATGCGGGTATTTGCGGATTACTTTCGGTCCAACCAGCTAGGTTGGACAAAAATGGATCAACATAATAGCCCAAATTACATCTACGCATCCATGCAGCCGGTGTCTCTTCCGGCTCTGGTTGGAACGATGTGCCCATTATGGAAAAATACAGTGAGAGCTGTACTGAGAGTTTCCACTATAGGACATTCCCTGTTTCCCACTAAGCGCTTAGGTTTAAACATATACTATATGTAATTCCCTCTCAAGTCGAGATCAAGAAACCAAGTCGTTCTTTGTATTATGGGCTTTAATCACACAAAGCATGATAGTGTGCCGTGAGAACTGTTAGACATACAGAAAGAAAAAACAAAAAAAACAACTTATTTCCACATAAAGACTTCAAAGGAACAACGCGACCGTACTGTTACATGAAATTCGTCACATTACATCTTTACACTCTTACAAAATTACAGTAACAGAAAACATTAAATGTACCTCATTGGCTGCTTTCCCTTGAGAGAAAATTAGAAATCTTCAGTCCTTAAACGCACTATGCACTTTATCCAATCTTCCTTAATCATTGCTGATCTTAGGCAGAGGAATCAGCGAGGTGTCTGCCTGCTAGCTTGGTCCAGCATGTTACAAGTATAACCCTCAAAAGTAACACCCTATCAACCCGCGGCAGCAAACTTTGGTTCCCCCCTATCAAAACAAACAATATACATGAAATATATGAAATTATGCTTCTAATATTTAACTATTTTACTAGAAATGTATGTATTTATGAACTCTATATTTTTTAACCTAATATTTATTAATCTATTATTTATTTATTTATTCTGACTTCGATGGCAGCTACACTCCCACAAAATCACTTGTGATTTTACTCAAACCTACATACTAGGCTAGCCCTAGCTGACAAGACACATTACAAGAAAAACGTGGCAGCATCACTCGGCTTCAATCAGGGTGACCGTCTTATGGATGGGTCTCTCCAAGTACACTGGCTTCCCAATGCGTTTCCCTTCTTTATCCAAAGTTGAATCACTGATCAGCAGTTGCAGTTTCCTTACGCAACCATCTTCTGCAGGATAGACCTTTGTGACCTTTGCCAACTTCCACTCGGTTCTTGGGGCAGTGTCATCTTGCACGATCACTATATCATTGACCTTAGCATTTCTGCGCTTTCGTTGCCATTTCTGACTCGGTTGAAGGTCAGCAGATATTCTTTGCGCCATCTGGACCAAAACTCGTTGGCTAAGTATTGGACCTTGCGCCACCTCTTCCGAAGGTAGAGGTCTTCTCTTTCAAACTTTCCAGGTGGTGGAAGAATGATAGAGGACTTCATTGTCAGTATATGATTAGGTGAAAGAGGCTGTGGTCCCATGGGATCGTTCAGTAAGTGAGCCGTTAATGGTCGACTGTTAATGATTGCCATTACTTCATAGAAGTATGTCCTCAACGATGAAGTATCGAGTCGATTAGAGGACTGATCCAGGATAGATGTAAGCACACTTCTTATTGTCCGAATCTGCCTTTCCCAGGCACCACCCATGTGGCTTGCTGACGGCGGATTCATGACAAACTCACAGCCCAGTATCTTTAGGCGTTCTTGATCCATCTCCTTCAAGGCCTCTATGAACTCACGCCTGGCACAGACGAAATTGGTGCCTTGATCGCAGCGGAGTTGTCGAACGTTACCACGTATGGCTATGAAGGCACGGAGAGCAATGATGAAAAAGTCTGTAGTCATCTCTTCAAGAAGCTCTATATGAACTGCACGAGAGCATAAGCAAGTAAACAGCAGGCCGTAACACTTCGACTCCTTCCTTCCATCCTTAACATAGAACGGTCCGAAGCAGTCTATTCCGCAATACGTAAATGGAGGTGTTTCTTCCATGCGGTCGCGCGGCAAGTCTGCCATTAGCTGATTCTCTGTAGACCTTCTAAACCTTCTGCACTTGACACACTTGTTAATGCAGGATGACACAGCATGACTACATCCGAGTATCC
This sequence comes from Pygocentrus nattereri, assembly GCF_015220715.1. Lineage (NCBI taxonomy): Eukaryota > Metazoa > Chordata > Actinopteri > Characiformes > Serrasalmidae > Pygocentrus > Pygocentrus nattereri. The sequence goes on along the minus strand of NC_051222.1, from coordinate 7,297,559 downwards.
AAAATCCATTGGCTCGTAGCTCGTTGACTGTAATGCCACGTCCCTGATGTTGTACTTGTTGATGATAATGCTGTATGAGCAGTCTTGTTACGTGACCTTTGGCAGGTAACACAGCTGGATGCTTGATGTGATGGTGCAAATCAGCATGCGTCAGCCGACCTCCCACCCTGAGGATTCCCTGTTCGTCAAGGAAAGGGTTCAGTTTGTGTAGCTTACTGGTCTTATCAAGCTCCTTCCTATGTTGGAGGGTTTGGATTTCTTCTGCGAAAGCTTCTCTCTGAACAAGACTGATGATTGTAGCCTCAGCATCACTCCTTTCCACCAGACTTGTGGCTTCATTTGTTCTTGGGATTGAACCTTTCAGCTCCTCAGTAAGTCGCATGAGACGAGCAATGGCCTTGACTAATCTTGTCCAGCAGGAGAACTTAAGGAAGCGATCCAGAAGCAAAACTTCTGTAGCTGAAGCCTTGTGTACGAAGACATTGCGTACTTCAGGGTCTTCTACTGCTACATCTTCCACCTCAACATTTCCACTGGGAAGTTCTTCAGACCAGAGAAAATCAGGACCAGAGAACCAGTTGGAGGCAATGAGCTCCTGTGCCCGCAGGCCTCTCGACGCATGATCGGCGGGGTTGTCTTCTGAGCTCACGTGTCTCCACTGATCTGGTCTGGTGCTGTCCTTAATCCGCTGGATGCGATTTGCCACAAACACATGGAATCTTCTTGCATCATTGTTCACGTATCCAAGGACGACCTTTGAGTCCGTCCAAAAGACTTCTTGAGCATCTATTTCTAGTTCCTTTCTGAGCATGTCACTCATACGTACAGCTACAACAGCTGCGGAGAGCTCGAGTCTTGGCACAGTTGTGACCTTAGTCGGGGCCACTCGGGCTTTGCCCATCACTAAGGAGCAGTCCTGTTTTGCTGATTACCCGCAGGTAAGTACATTCTCCATACCCCAGGACGCTCGCATCGGAGAAGTGAAGGAGTTCATACCTTTGGACTTGCTTGAACTCTGATGGGAGATAACATCGCTGAATCTTGACGTCTGCCAGGTTCTTCAAGTCCAGGAGCCAGGACTCCCACCGTGGTCTCAGATCGTCTGGCAGTGGATCATCCCATCCGACCTTGTCGCGACACATTCGTTGAAGTATTTGCTTCCCGATCAGAATGAAGGGAGCGACAAAGCCCAAGGGGTCGAAGATGGAGGCCACAGTCGACAACACTCCTCTTCTAGAGAGTGGGCGTTCGTCCACCACCACTCGGAAGCTGAAGTGGTCTGATGTGACACACCATTTCACACCTAGCGCTCTCTCCATCTGGGGTTCACCCAGAGCCAGGTCTTGACCCTTTGACGCATCTGCACACTCTTCCTTCAGGAGGGATGCAAGCACCTCTTGGCAATTGGAAACGAACTTGTGGATGCGCAACCTTCCAGAGCTGCAGAGCTGTCTGGCTTCAGCAACCAACTTTATGGCTTCTTCCGGCGTTGATACACTTATCAGGCCATCATCGACGTAAAAGTTTCTTTCGATGAAGTGGATTGTTGCTTCACTGAATCGACCTTGTCCTTGTGCGGCAACGTGTTTGAGGCCGTAGTTCGCACAGCCGGGTGACGAGGCTGCACCGAATAGGTGCACTTTCATTCGGTAAACTGATGGCTCTGACTCGACAGGAACCTGAGGTAGTCCTGATGTTCTGCTGTGACCCGAAACTGGTGAAACATGCGCTCAATATCGCACATAACAGCTACTGGGCCCTTCCTGAACCGACAGAGGACGCCTATCAAAGTATTGGTCAACTCTGGTCCAGTGAGTAGATGGTCGTTAAGTGATACTCCTTCGAACTTGGCTGAACAGTCAAACACCACACGGATCTTCCCTGGTTTCTGATGATGGTAGACTCCGTGGTGTGGAATGTACCAGCAACACCCCGTTGGAATTCACTTTCCGGGACCTTCTCAGCATCTCCACAGGATATGATGTCGCTCATGAATGCAACGTAGTCCTTGTGGTACTGCTTGTCTTTCTCAAATCTCCTTTTCAGACACCGGAGACGATGATGTGCACACTTCAGGTTGTTAGGCAGACACGGCTTGTCTTCTTTAAATGGCAATGGCATTTCCCGCTGTCCATTCGCTTGTGTCTTTATGCCCTTCTCCATTTTCGTGATGAAGAGAAGGTCATCCTGAGAGAAATGGGCATCTTCCACGTTTCTCTCGCTGAAGTCGGATTCAAGCACTTTCAGCACATCAGTCGGAACAATGACTTCCTTGACTTGGGTTCTGCATATGTACTGAACTTGATTCGTTAGGTCACTAGATGACTGTAGACTTGGTGTGACTTGTTTCACAATGATTCTGTGGCTGCTTCCGATGGCATCTCCATAATCAACACAGGGATTGACACGGCCAACGATGCTCCAGCCAAGATCTGTCCTTACTGCGAACGGCTCGTCATCTTTGCCTGATACAATTTCTCTTGGCAACAGGGCTTGAGAACAATTGTACCCTATGAGCAGGCCAACGTCGCAGTCTATCAGAGGAGCGATCTCTTCAGCAAGGTGCTCTAAGTGAGACAATGCTCTTGCTGTCTTGGGTGTGGGAATGTGACTTAGACTAGCAGGGATAAAGTCTCGCGAATAAGTCACAGGAAGAGGGATTTTCTTGGAGGAGTAAAACCCTCTGACCTGCAACCCAACTAGCTTGTGACTTGGGATTACAGTCCGCTTGGACGCTAGAGTGGAAAGCTTTAATTGCACGGGCTCCATCTGTGTATCGAGAGTCTCTGCTCTTTCTTGTAGGATGAAGGTGCTATCGCTCTGACTATCTAGAAGAGCGTATACCAGAACTTCAGCATCTGGGTTTCTTGTTGTTGACAGCCAAACTGGCACTATTGTGGATGCATATGTGCTGTTCCTATTGTGCATGACTTGGTTAGACATAGCTGTGCTTGTTACTTCAGTAGTTGTAGCTTCTGTGTCACCGTGTTTCTGCTCTTTAGGCTTTTCTTTTCCTTTCGAGGGTTTCCCACTCTCATTTTGTCCATCAGCTTGAACCTTTTCATCCGCCTTGGCACGATCTTCATGCAGACATGTGGGATGCCTCCCCGTGCACACATTGCAAACACTTCTCTTCTCGCAGCTCTTTGAGTGGTGTCCTGGCCTTAGACATGCAAAACACAATTTCTTTGTTTGCACATACTTAACTCGCTCTTTGATAGGCTTCTCTATTAACTTCCGACATGTCTGAATGCTGTGGTTTGTCTTCTCACAAAACATGCATCCCTTAGCATTGCCCCTTTGTCCTTCAACATCTGGCTTCTCTTCAGATGCACTTGCTAGCACCTTTGCACCGACATTGCGGACTTTAGACGGCTTTGCCCTTTCAGCATCACCACTCTTCAGAGCATGAAGCGAAGTCATCGGATTGCAAGCTATCTTGGCTTCTCTAGACACAAATTCAACAAAGGTGTGGAAACTAGGAAAGTCTTGTGTTTCTTCTTCGAATTCCATTACCTTTCTGTTCCACCTGGCAGTGAGCCAGTCAGGGAGCTTGCTAAGGATTCTTTGATTTTCACTGCAGTCGTTTAGGACTTCGAGACTCTTAATATGACTCATAGCTGCTTGACAGCCTCGCAGAAAGTCTGCGAATTCTCTCAGCTCAACACTGTCTTTGGGTCCAATCTTTGTCCACGAATTCAGCTTGTCGCGGAAAGCCTTAGCGACCACAAAGGAGTTGCCGTATCGTTCTTCTAATATTTCCCATGCGGAATAATAGGCTTCCTCAGTGCCCACCAGGAAATAACTCTCAATTGCTTTCTTCGCCACTCCTGTTACATACTTGTGGAGGTAGTAAATCTTTTCATTTACGGGAATGTTCTTCCGGCCTATAAGGGTTAGGAATGACATTTTCCAGTCCTTGTATCTTATTGGGTCTCCGCTAAAGATCGGTGGCTCTGGCACTGGAAGACGGCTTGTATTTATGGACTCTGCTATTGCTTCAGCAAGCATTGTTGTGCTGTTATCATGAAAAGTGGGGCGAGCAACTTGAAAAGTAGGCTTTGGGACTTCATAGCTCGTGGTGGGGAGCTTACTGGCAGACTGTGAAGGCATGCTGTACCTTGGAAGGGCATTAGCTTTAAGTGGAGGCAGGTTATGGTTATGAAGAAGATCTGATATTTCTTCATCTGAGCCTACGTCTTGTTCGTAGACTTGAAGTCTTGCCCTTGCAGCATTCATTCTTTTAGTTGCTTCCAAACGTTTCAACTGTCTGCGCTTCTCTTCCAGTAACTTATGTCTTTCAGCATTTTCTGCTTCTTGCTGTGCTAGCTGCCTTCTATTCTCAGCCTCAAGCCTTTCAAGCTCCTTTTCTTACTGTTCCATTTCTGCTAGAACCTTCAAGGTAGCTTTAGTTGCAGCAAGCTCTGCTTCTGCCTCCTGCTTCTTTGTGGAGGACACGCTTGAGCGTTTTGAAACATGTCCATAGACTGGGCGGCTCAACATGGACACTTGGTCTTCTTGACATGAAAACACTGAGCCAGTGTTACCCCATGGTGCTCGTACAGTGGGTAAATGCTTATCTGTGTCTTCATCCTGTAGAACATGTAGTCGTTCAATCAGCTGTTTTGATACAGCATCACAGGTGTCTACCCGACGTCGGGTGTCTGCGTCCGGGACACTGTATTTGCGAACATCCTCATAGCGTTCCTTTACTTCGAGATCAGCAGTGTGAATTTGAATTTGGTGTTCATGTAGAACCTTGGTTGTGTTGGGTAAGGAGAGTGCTTTTTTAGCCTCTTTGGCAAGAACTTTCCATTTCTTGTATGTTTTGTCAAAATTGCATTGAAATTTCTTTAATTTTTCATTGTGCAGCTCCTGACCCTTTTCAGTAAATCTTCTTTTTCTCTTGTCCTCAGTAACATCAGTTTCTGTATTCACTTCAACTTCCTGTGCAGGGTTTTCTTCTAAAGGTTCATCATGAACAGACTCCTCTTCTTCTTCATGAGGAACTTCTGGGTCTTGCATTTCAGTTGCAATGTCCTTTTCAGCCATTTTACTATTTTAAGAATTAAGCTGAGTTTAATATGTAACCTTAAGGAGCCTTAAATAGCTTAAATTAAATTAGCTTTTAAATCAAAGTAAGTTTCACCCTTGAAACTATTTTCAAATCAGTTACACTTGTTATCCTTCAGTGGCCTATGTTCAAAGGCTATTCTGTGAAATTGAAACGTAAAAGTATAAAATATGTAAAGTATTAATAATGTAGTAATAAGGCTAATAACTATAGGCAAATAATAAATGAAATAATAATATTGCAGTTAGATCACACCAGCTTGAATGTAAAGTGATAGATTAAATGCCCTATATGGCAAGATACACGTAGACTTGTGTCAGATAAATATTAAATGAGAGCACTCTTTAAACTTAGAATCACTGAAAATAGGCAAATACCATAGTACTCCTTTAAACTAAATACTTCTCAGAATTACTTAATGTTGCTAAACATTAACCTATACACATGCGAACGCCAAAGGCAACAAATATAGAATAATCAGAAAAGTTATCATATTAAACCTTAGTTACACTTCAAACTTAGCAAGCATTCCTTAATGAAATATGCAAGTCCTTGAAAATATCTTTATGGCGAGTGCAATCTGTCCGACTGAATCTTCAAACTCAAAGAGTGCTATAAGCAGTTGTAGAGGCTACCACACGTGTTCACATTTAACTTAGCTCAAACGTGCTTCTCGTTGGCATAACCACACAACTCGCTTAGGTTACCGGCAGGTTGCATACTGTCCTTTGACAAGTGGCTTCTTCACAGCTCCGACAACGAGAGATGCACGCGCGCGCAGGCTCCTTGCTGGCTGCTGTTCACGCTTTCCCCTCGTGTCGCGGTGGCTGAGTTCTCACTGTAATTCCCTCTCAAGTCGAGATCACGAAACCAAGTCGTTCTTTGTATTACGGGCTTTAATCACACAAAGCATGATAGTGTGCTGTGAGAACTGTTAGACATACAGAAAGAAAAAACAAAAAAAACAACTTATTTCCACATAAAGACTTCAAAGGAACAACGCGACCGTACTGTTACATGAAATTCGTCACATTACATCTTTACATTCTTACAAAATTACAGTAACAGAAAACATTAAATGTACCTCATTGGCTGCTTTCCCTTGAGAGAAAATTAGAAATCTTCAGTCCTTAAACGCACTATGCACTTTATCCAATCTTCCTTAATCATTGCTGATCTTAGGCAGAGGAATCAGCGAGGTGTCTGCCTGCTAGCTTGGTCCAGCATGTTACAAGTATAACCCTCAAAAGTAACACCCTATCAACCCGCGGCAGCAAACTTTGGTTCCCCCCTATCAAAACAAACAATATACATGAAATATATGAAATTATGCTTCTAATATTTAACTATTTTACTAGAAATGTATGTATTTATGAACTCTATATTTTTTAACCTAATATTTATTAATCTATTATTTATTTATTTATTCTGACTTCGATGGCAGCTACACTATACCCTCACTCTCGTACTCCCGCCCACCCGACAGGGCTGGGTCGGTTCGCTCTGAACACTAAGGTGATCTCGACAACCAGGCAGAGGTCCGGAAAAGATTCATTGGACTTACCTGGGTGAAGAGAACACGTCAGAGGTCACCATTTGAAAGGACCAGCCGTTTTTGGTCCGTTTATGGAGAGGAACCAGAGAGTGGATCACCTGTCCTGTTAGAATCTCTCAGTCTCAGCGGGCATGCCCGGTGCAGGAAGACAGAACCACTCTCGTAATCAATCAAAGAGTTTATTAAGTCTTCTGCACAAAGAAAGAAGGGCACTCCTTCTTTTATACAAACACGTCCTGCCCTGTTGCGTACAAGCAAACAGGGTGGACCCAAATAAGTTGTCTAACAGTCATGAAATGCTAAGCTGACAGAAACACACTCACGGACCACCGGAACTGCCCAAGGGAGGGGGGCTTCTGCTCTGTGTATGATAATCTTACTTACAAAAGGGAACAAATGGTTCTGGACGGAATGTTGTCCCGATAAAAGGAGCAAGTTGATTGTGCAAACTGCCAAGGACAGCAGCTATGCTTGCTGCAAAGTCTGCTTAGAGCAGAGTTAGAGCAGAGTTAACCCTTTCAGGCACCAACAGGACAACACAGTTTCAAAATGAGATGAACTAGATAATTAATACCCAGAGGATATTAATCAACAATAAAGCTAATAATATGCTGTTGTTGGAACAAAACCTTGCATCTCCAAAATCGTAACTTTACAGAAGGAAAAGTCATACTTTACTTTGAATGTGTCAGTGGAACCAGAATTTTTTTCCAAGTCATTCATTTCATTTGGTTAAAATTTATATAAAATGTAAAGGGCAACAGGTATTCTCAGATTTGTAAAAACTGAAAAATGGAGATACAAGGTTTTATTCCAACAACAGCAAATCGTTTCTCAAACAATTAAAGGATGGAGTACAGTAGAGCTTCTATAATAAAGACATACACACACACGCACACGCACACACACACACACTGTGGAGTGTGATGGGCTGAATCTACAGTTTTAACACTCCTGGTATACATAAGTCTATAAATTACATCACCATAGTCAGGGATGGATAATAAAGTTGTCTCCATGATGCTTTGTGTAGTATACACTGGGAACCATATCTTATGTTGGTATAAGTATCCCAATTTTTGCCTACATTTACTTACTAACTTATTATGTGATATTTAAACATAAATTTATCTTCCAGCCATACGCCAAGGTACTTAAATTCTGCGGCTCTGTTATGCCCCAAGCGAATGTGATCACTTGAGACACTGCATTAATTTTCTCACTCTCTCAATTTACCTGCACCTTATTTCAAATCTACAAAAAAGACCTCAGATGCTGGGTTGGTTAAAAGAAGGCTTTGATCTTTACTTAGACTTAGCATAAAGCATTTCAGCCTGGGTAAAGGGTCTGAAGCTAAGTGCCAAAATGCAATGCAGAAAGATCAAATCTTTATACAGTTCTTCAAGGATTAGGTAATCCCCTCTCTTTCTTTTTGATGTGTCATAACCTGTTTTCCCATTCATTAAATTCACATTTTAGACCCATTTAAATTCGGCCATTTAAAAAGATCAAGTTGTATCTTTAGTATGTGAATCAAACAAAAATGGCAAGTTGACCCTTGCATATGTAAACCATCAAAACAGCACCTTTGGTACCCAGCACCCTCCTTGGTGCTGGTCAAACCCAACTGCTTGTGCTTAAGGTTCACTTGAAGTAGAGTTTTGCACAGACAAAGTCTCAGGGGCTCAGCTCAAAAATACAGAACAATGTCATCTGCCTACAAGTGCACTTTGCAGTGGTGGAGGCAGCATGATGATTAATCCATCCATCCATTTTCTAAGCCGCTTCTCCTTCAGGGTCACGGAGGGGTGCTGGAGCCTATCCCAGCAGTCTTCGGGCGGAAGGCAGGATACACCCTGGACAGGTCGCCAGTCCATCGCAGGGCAGACAGACAGACACAGACAGTCACACACACACTCACACCTAGGGGCAATTTAGCACGTCCAATTGGCCTGACTGCATGTCTTTGGACTGTGGGAGGAAACCCATGCAGACACGGGGAGAACATGCAAATTCCACACAGAGAGGACGCCGGTCGCCCGGCCGGGGAATCGAACCCAGGCCCTCCTTGCTCTGAGGCGACAGCGCTACTCACCACGCCACCATGCATATATTAATGATGATTAATATATTAATAAATAAGAATTGGCCAAGGAATAAACCTGGTCTTGTTTTTTAATTTTTATCAAAACTAATTGTTTGTAGATCAAAAAAACATCAGCGTGGTTCTTCTTTCCATCTGTGGCAGTAAAATGATCATATAAAACAAGTGTGGTGGCAGAAATTATGCCATGTTGTTTTTCCTAAAGCCAGATTGATTGTGAAAACAGAATAGAAATTTCATAAAGAAACAGTTTCACCTGGGTGTTCACTAAAGATTCTAGCTAACATTCTAGCATGACTTTCAAAACTGGGCTATAATTATTTAGATCTGTTGACTTGCCTCCTTTGTGTAGGGGAACAAAATGATCATGTATTAGGAATTCTGCATAGAAAGATTTGAAATTTATATAGCATGTTCTTCAATAACCACAGTAGCAAGACCCAAGAATTAGGGGCCCAATCCATCCTCTCCTGTGGCTTTTCAAGGGTTAAAAGCAGTGAGAGCATTAGCCACTATATACAGAGAAAAGAGATGGAGTGTGAAACAACCATGGCCATGGCTTGCAACAGAGGTTATTTCTGGTTTGTTAAACTGAAGTTTCAGGTCAATGTTATTAAATATATGAAAAATGAATATAAAAACTTTGCTCTTTTTAGTCAGTTAATACATGGTCAGCTAGTATGACTCTTCAGAATATGTAAGGACTTGTTTTTGAGAAGAGTTTACTCCCTACAAAAATCAGTTTTAGTAGAAGAACTAGTGATCAAACAAAGAAAATAATCTGACTTAGCACTTATAATAGTAGAGGTACATTTGCCTAAATTAAAGCCAATAGTCTCTGTCTTCAGTGCATCTGGCAAGGGTCCATGCTCCATTTCTTGCTTTAAGCAATGAGAAAATTTCAGTAGTGAGCCGTAGACTGGATCAATTGCATATTCTGAATTTTTGTAATGGGCATATTTATTTACTACTACAAGTTTTTATAAAATGGTCCAGTGCAAAATCCAGGTGTGGAATTTTCTAAAGTACAGTGAATATCACTTGATGTGAAATCATGAAGGAAATCATAAAATTCTTTATTTCTTCTAACCAACATCTGTGAGCCTGTTTTCCCTAATGTACCTGTGTCTATTGAATCCGATTGGGAAGTGGTCACTAAAGCCACCACTTGGTGCTGGAGGCAATCATTTTTTTTTATTCTGGTCTGCACAGGAAAGCAGAATATATACCTCTGATATAAACCGCTACTCTACTGCATCTTGACTCTGTCTGAACTATAAAGCATAAAATCATAAAACCACCACCTACTGTATCTAAGCCATTTAGCACTACAATGTCTGAATGGAACTGTGATCATAACTTTCAGTTGATGCATTTTGTTCTTTTGAAGTAAGCTAATATTTAGGTGGACTGCAAATCAGTGCGAATACACTTATGCTTACGGAGCATATTCTTAAAATGAAACTCTTCCCACATTCTGAACAATACAGCTTCTCTCCTGTGTGAATGTGCTTGTGTTGTTTGAGAGCACCTTGGCTAGAACAACACTTCCCACACTTGAAACAGTAATATGGCTTCAGTCCTGTGTGAAGGCGCTGGTGTCTACGTAGAGTACTCTATTGAGTAAAACTACTTCCACACTTTGAGCACTGATATGGCTTCTCTCCTGTGTGAACAAGCTGGTGTCGCTGGTGATGACTCTCACGAGTAAAACTCTTCTCACATTCTGAGCAGTGATACGGCTTCTCTCCTGTGTGAACAAGCTAGTGTCGTTGCAAATAATTCTATGAAGTAAAACACTTTCCACACTGTGAGCAGTTATACAGCTTCTCTCCGGTGTGATACCGCTGGTGTGTTTCAAGATTACTCTATAGGGTGAAACTCCTGGGAATAGAGGCTCCTGGACAGGCAACACCAAGTTCATCCTATAAGCTGCAGCTCATAGATGAGTTTTTCATGTATTCCATGCACACTGCAGCTAGTTTAAAGGAGCAAGTTGTGGATGACATATCTGAATTCAGTCTTTCAAGCATCAGCAGAATTATCATCACATGGGCCAACTACTTGTGTGCAGTTCTTGGTTCATATAGATATAAATGACATGGAAACAAGTGAGACATAACTTTCCCCCCAAAAATGCTGCCCAAACATAAGAGTAATTCTGCACTGCACAGAGCTACGTTGTGAGTCACCAAACGCAGTCACTTTATACAAGGAGATTTCTTCAACACATCCCATTTACGCAACATTCAAGGGTCTCATTGGGGTTTCTCCAAGTGTTCCCCAGTTCAATCGCAGACAAGGAGATCACGAGGTTGTCTGATATCTTCTGGAGAATGGGTGTGATGATGTCAGGTTACCCCAACACATCACCAAGACTCTAATTCACCCTTCCTCAATAAATACTGTGGTGACTTTTAATATGATAGGCACTTATCATTCAATACCATTCATTTAAACTTCTACTTACCTTAAATCCAGGGGGATCCAGGCGAGGTGGGAGCCAGGTCATTGGTACCTGTAAAAGGAGAAAAATGTAATGTTAAGTACAGCTACCTCAACAACTAAACGTGCATATGTATATAGAAATGGCCATTGTATCTTTGTAAGTAATTTAATGTGTGGATTGTTTGTTCCATTGTCACCCCAGACTAGCTAATGGTATGACCCAGAATTAAGGTGGGAGGGGTTACCAGGTTAAAAGGGAAGGGGGACAATGGAGAAGGGAGAGGATGTTGTAAGAACAGTCTGTGTGGCTTTGTGGCCTCAGACCCTATGTAACAGAATTGTTTTTAGTTCTGTAGGTGGCTGCCAGATGCTGATTGTGGAGTCAGTGGGGTCATTTGGTTATAGCTTTGTTCTTCTTTTTTTCCTTTTTTTTCCCTTGCGAGTGTACATATTTTGGTGTGTAGAACTAAAATGAAACTTCAGAGCACTGTTAAATTGAGTCCTGATGTCCAAGGGTGTTGAATTGTGAGCCTTCAGACCACTCATTGACCACAACACCATCAAAATGGCGACCACACATACCACAAATGGTTGCAACAGTAACAGCTGAAAACATCAACCACAACAGGGAGTAAAGACAAGAACTCAAGGAGACAGTGATCATAGAGGGTGGCCACTGTGTCCACAAAGACAACAAGATGGCTCCTAAGAAAATTCCAGCAGTTCAGAGCACACATGAAGAGGAACCTTGAGAGGATGACGACGATTACCCAAGTCAGCCTTCCAATTCACAAATGGCAACAAGCTGCACAGGAAGCATGGAAAGTTTGTGCAAAATGTTCGAGAGCTTTGTTAAGATGCAACAGAAAAAAGATGAAAGACTACTAAAAGAGGCGTCAAAGCAGGAACAAAGTTGGCGAGCACTCAAACACCATTTTGGGCTCCTGCAAGAAGAAGTCCACAAAAGCCAGAGAGAGCAGTCTCAAGTGAGAGAGGAAGAAACTGAGACAACGTCAACCTCACATTCACAAATACTGACACCTACACAAGAAGCACATAGACAAAGTGCACAAGCACCTTCATCTGTAGCATGGCCAACACCAACACCAAAGCTACCCCAACTCAAAGACACAGATGACATCAAACACTATTTCACCATGTTCGAAAAGATAGCCCACGCCGTGCGATGGCCGAGGGAAGATTGGGCACTATATTTGGTCCTATTGTTCGAAGGGAAAGCCAGGGCAACATTCGTGGCCATGGACAGTGGGGAAATATATGATTATGCCAAGGTAAAAGACTCTATCCTCAAAAAATATGAGGTAAATAAAGAGACTTACTGACAATGCTTCTGGAGCAATGAAGTGCTGCAGGGCGAAAAACCACGCAAACCCTTTACCAGACTGGAGCTGCTGTATGAGAGATGGATTATGCCAAGAGAATGGGCAGACAAATGTCCTGGAACAGTACCTGAAAATGTTGAATCCAGAGCTAAGAAGCTGGATTATCGAGCGTAGCCCAACCTCTGCAAACCAAGCTGTAGAAATAGCGGAGGCGTACGCGGCAGCAAGACAAGCCGAAGGGGTATTCCAGCTTGGCAGCTCCAGACTAGAGACCAGGACAGCACCTGGTAAGTTTGGAAAAAGTGTCTATGGCATTGGTTTGAAACAGCAGTTCAGGTGGTGGGGTTGCACAGGTGGCAAAAAGGAAAACTTGCAGGGTAGCAGTAAATGGCAGTCAGAAAAACAGCATTGAAATGTTTTAACTGTAACCAAGCCAGTCATAAAGCGAATGAATGTCCCAAATTAGTGTTTAGTTCAGACCAGTTATGCTACGTGCCTAGAGTAGACAATAGTTTCAAAATGCAAGAGGGAAACGGTGAAACTATAATTCTGGTTAAAATAGCGAACAGAACTCATATGGCTCTAATTCACACTGGTGCAAGCCAAACACTGGTCACACAGAAATGTTTGTCTGGGCAGCAGCTCAGTTATTCAGGTAAACTGAGAGTAAAGTGTATACATGGTGAGGAACAGTTTTACCTTACAGCAGAAGTTAATATGGAAATCATACTTACTGATACTGTTATATACGCTGATGCTCTCATAGACTCCTAGTTATTCCTAATACCAATATTACTGCTATTAATATTAGTAATATAATCACTTGTAGTTAGTTTGACCAGAGGAGGATGGGTCCCCCCTGGTGAGCCTGGTTCCTCCCAAGGTTTCTTCCTCAGTTCTGAGGGAGTTTTTCCTTGCCACTGTTGCCCCTGGCTTGCCCACATGGGTACTGTACATTCTTACAGTCCTGTTGAAACTTTTTCTTTTCCAAAATTCTGTAAAGCTGCTTTGTGACAACAGCCGTTGTAAAAAGCGCTATACAAATAAATTTGATTTGATTTGACTTACTGAATGTAGGAGTAATTCAGAATCCCCTATTGCAGTCATCCTAGGTAGAGATGTTCCAGTCTTAATAGACCTGTTAAACGATAAACAAAAAACAGCAGAAGCTATGATAGTAACCAGGTCACAGGCTAAAACTAAAGTAGCTGATGAGGCTTCTAACTTGTTAAAAGAGCTACCCTACTCCTCAGAGCCCAAAACAAGGAAAAGTAAAGGAAAAGGTCAAAGGCACAAAATAGAATAACAGCTCAAAACACCAGCAGCTGAGACATGTACTTTACCAGGTAATATAGAGCAGCTACAACAAAAAGATATAACACTCAAACCATTTTTTTGTGAAATGTAAGCAAGACAAGGAGCTTAACAGCAATGGTGTCCAAATTGTTCTTAGGGACAACAAACTGTACAGGATCAAAGGGACGTAGAGCAGCTAGTGGTTCCACAATGCCTGACACAAGAAGTGCTTAAAATTGGTCATTCAGACCCTTGGACAGGCCACATAGTACAGGCTAAAACACTCAGCAGAATTGCCAGCAGATTTTACTGGCCAAGACAATATGTAGATGTGGTAGAATACTGCAGAGCATGTCCCGAGTGCCAACTAACTGCACCTGAAAAGAAAGCTAACAGAGTGCCATTAGTGAATCTGCCCATAATAGACATGCCATTTTCACAGATTGCCATGGATGTAGTTGGTCTGTTACCCAGAAACAGAACTGGAAATCGATACATCCTGGTAATTTGTGATTATGCCACAGGATCTCCTGAAGCATTTCCCTTGAGAAAAGTGAAAACAAAACAAATAGTAAATGCCTTAATACAGCTTATGTCTAGGGTAGGCATACCCAATGAAGTATTAACAGACCAAGGCACGAATTTCACATCTAAGCAGCTTAGACAAGCTTATGCACTGCTAGACATAAAAGGCATTTGAACCATGCCATATCACCCAGAAACTGATGGGATGGTTGAAAGGTTTAACAAGACCCTAAAGTTGATGCTCTGAAAGTATGTGGATGAAATGGGGATGGACTGGGACACATGGCTCCCATATCTCATGTTCGCATACAGAGAAGTACCACAAGCATCTCCAGGCTTTTCACCTTTTCATCTCCTGTATGGAAAAAAGTAAGAGGCCCACTTGACATGTTGAAGGAGGCATGGGAAGGAGGAAAAACCAACAGAGAAACTCAATATCCTTGCTTATGTACTCAAGATGAGAGACAAGCTGAACCAGCTCACCAAACTGTTCCATACAAATGTGCAGAAAGCCCAAGCCAAACAAAAAAATGGTATGATAAAACAGCAAAGGACCGAGAACTGACACCTGGGCAAAAAGTGTTGATTCTACTGCCAACGTCAGACACTGGCTTGCTAGTGTAAGAGCAATAATTTGCAATGATTCCAATAATTGTTTATTTGAATAAGCTGTGAAAGTTCTAGTTCCTTGCAAGTTATCGATGTGACGTATGTGAAGGGGGTGGGGCTAAGAAGGAGGGAAAGGTTGTGTAGAGGACGCAGTAGAGAGAGGTTGTGTTTTTCTCTCAGACCTGCAGCACTGAGTAGCCGAAGCTGTTGTGTGGTTTTTATTAAAAGTGGCTCCACCGAACTCAATCACCGGGTCCTTCACTCTTCTTTGTTTCCTCGTCCTCGCTACCTATCGCCAACCGAACTAACCCACAGCCCCGAGTCTTGGTAAGACTGTGATGAAGCGAACACTAAGTTTTACACTGGTGGCAGCGGTGACCGGCGATTATTGCATTGAACTTTTTTTTTTTAGTTTGTTTTTGTGTTGGACTGTACAGTTGCTAGGTGGACTGTCGAACTTTTTTTCCACATCTGCTTAAACTTTTACGCTACGAGCTGCTGGTATTTTGCTTGTTTTCTGCATTGTGAAATGGCGGACGAAGAGATACAGCCTGCTGCTTCTGCCGCCGCGATGCATTCACAACTGCCGTTTCGGATTGAACTTCCCGCTCCGTTCACGGGCGAGGGACTAGAGCCATTTAGTTCATGGATTCAGGGATTTGAAGTTGCTCTTGATGTTTCCACTGCGCAGTTAGAAAAGGCAAAGCTACTCGCTGCTAGACTCAGTGGCCCTGCATTTGCATACTGGCAAAGTTTACCTCCGCGAGTGAAAACGGACTATGATCAAGCTAAATCTCGCTTGAGTGCTGTTTTTGGGCGAACCTCCTTTTTGGCTACTTTTCAGACACACTTAAATGCCCGCCCTCGCAGAAACCAGGAACCCCTCGAAGTTTATGCTGCTGATCTCACTAACTTAGTGGCTGAGGCTTTTCCAAAATATGGCCCGGAGGCACAGAGTTGTGAAATTTTCCGCCGCTTTGTGACTGGTTTAGACCCGTCCCTTCAGCTTAAAATTCATGAACATGGGGCAGTCACCTTAGAGGCTGCACTGAAAGTGGCAGCCCAGTGTGAGAGGGCGCAGTTAGCCTTGACTGTTGCCGCACATACGCCTGTAATGACTGTTACATCACAAGCCAGCCACAGTTTACAGTCTCCACTTGCTGATTTAACAGCCGCCGTTGCTGACTTGAAAGCAGAACTGCATGACTTGAGACAGACACATCTGAAACAGACTGACAGTAGACTGGACCGACTCGCGCAGCAGGTTGCTGAGTTCCCATGGGGGCTGCGAGACTGTGCTCATCCTGGGCTCCTGCCATGCTCTGCTAATACCCATGGCTGGCCAGTTCGACATCCAGAGTGAGAGAGCCTTCATCACTGCAGCTGCGTCGACCGTTGTGTCACATCTTCACATGCTCCCACCAGAGGGTGTCAACCTCTTCGGGATGACCTCTCACCACCACGGCATCGGTCTCCATCAGCTGGGAGGACTGGCCATCCTGCTGATCTGCGTTACACCTTGGATGGCGACAGTTCTGCCCACCTTCGAAGACCACGCCACCCTCTTCCTCATCATTATGACACACATCGCCAGCGTTCAGGTTACTGGGAGGACTTCTCTCCTCCCAGACGTCGCCATGACAGGTATCCTACTCGTTCCCCGTCACAGGAACGTCACCCACACCCAGTTCATCACTCCTCTGACACAACCCATACTTCTAAGCCATATAGGGCCCGGTCCCCATCCCCTGCCCCACGGTATGCACATACGAGACACTCCTCATCCCCTTCCCCACCCTCAGCCTCATATAATCGACCTCCTTACCCTTCTCACTATTCCCCTTCACGCCATGTCCATTTTTCCATGCCACATGATACTGTAGACCCTTCCTCCTCCCAGCGTCAGGGAAACTATTAGAAGCTGGCATTGTGGGCCACATGTCAGCTTCGCCAGCCCAGTTGGCCCCTCCTCAGTCCCTTGACCCTAATGTTGACACATTCCCTGCTCCTGTCATAAGACTTACCCTCTCAGGCTCTGAACAGTATGCCTTGATAGACACTGGTTCCGGTCTATCCCTCATCACTGAGGAGTGTTGTAAGGCTATCCCTGCTCTGGCCTCTCAACCCATCAGAAAGTCCTTTGTCCTGGCTTCATCAGTGACAGGACATTTACTGGACATGATAGGATGTATTATGGCCCTTGTGCATATTGGTGATGTTACCCTGTCCCATATCTTTCACATTGTGCGCACCTCCAGTCACCCTGTGATTTTAGGATGGGACTTTCTTACACAACACAGTGCCACCCTGTCAGTACCACATGCACATTTACAGATACTTGACACTGTTGTGCATTTCTCCTCCCCACAACACCTTATTCCATTACAATGTGCAGCTATTGCTGCCTCCCCTGTCACTGTTCCCCCTCTGTCTGAAATGGTGATTGCGGTCTCTATTAACTGTGGAAATACCAAGGTGGCATGTGCTGAATCTTATGTAGGCATTGTTGAACCACATCCCCCTTCGACTTCTGCGTTGGCCATTGCTAGGACACTCACAACAGTTCATGATGGACAAGGGCTAGTTAGGGTAGTTAACCCCTCCCCAGAACCAGTCTCCCTCGCAGGTGGATGCCCATTAGGCCAGGTGTTTTCCCTTTCAGGCCGTCCACAAGAGGAATACACTTTGGTCTCAGTTGCTGCCACCTCCAGCGCCTCCAGTTGCCCGACTCCGGCAGTAGATCTATCTCATATGTGTCTGACTCCGAGTGAAATACCACAACTTGAGACCCTTTTGAAAGATTTTGCTGATGTTTTCTGCTCCCACCCCTATGACTATGGCCGTACTGATCTTACCCATCATGCCATCGACACAGGTGATGCTAAACCCATTAAGCTGCGGCCGTACCGCGCATCTCCAGCCACACAGGTCTTGTTACAGCAGGAAGTGGACAAGCTCTTAGAGCATGGCATCATAGAGGAATCCCATAGTCCTTGGTCAGCTCCGGTGGTGCTGGTCCGGAAAAAAGATGGCACCCACCGGTTTTGTGTGGATTATCGCCGACTTAATGCAGTAACAATCAAGGATTCCCATCCACTTCCTCGTGTGGATGACACTTTGGATAGGCTAGCTGGTGCCTGTGTATTCAGCACCATTGATCTCACTGCTGGATATTGGCAGATCCCACTTCACCCTCGAGACAAAGAAAAAACGGCATTCTCTACTGGGACTGGGCTGTTCCATTTCCGGATGATGCCTATGGGAATTTCTAATGCCCCCCCGAGCTTCCAGCGCTTGATGGAGTTGGTTCTCCGTGGCCTCAACTGGAATATTTGTTTAATTTATCTTGATGACATCATTGTGTATAGTACTGATTTTGCCCAACATCTCCAGCACTTGAGAGAGGTTTTCCAACGTTTTCGTTCTGCTGGCCTCAAATTAAAGCCATCCAAGTGTCACCTTGCTTGCTCTTCAGTCACATTCTTGGGCCATCAAGTCTCTAGTGCAGGTGTTCGGCCTGACCCCTCTAACACTGAAAAGGTTGCGTCATGGCCTGTTCCTCACTCAGCTACAGAGGTGAGAGCCTTTTTGGGTCTCTGCTCCTATTATAGGAGATTTATTAAGCATTTCTCTCACATTGCTGAACCTTTGCATCGACTCACTCATAAAGGAGTGCTCTTCGAATGGTCTCCGGCTGCTGCTGATGCTTTCAAGACAGTGAAACATGCTTTGACCTCACCACCCATTTTGGCCTTCCCCAATCTGTCTGCTCCTTTCCTACTGTATACGGATGCCTCCCTTCATGCCATCGGGAGTGTACTGTCTCAAAGGGTGGCGGGAAAGGAACATGTCATTGCATATGCCAGTCATACGATCTCAGTTTCAGAAAGGAAGTGGTCAACATTTGATCGCGAGCTATACGCCATTGTCTGGTCTGTTCGCCACTTTCGTCATTACCTGGCTTTTCATCCATTTACCATCATCACAGACCACAAGCCATTGGTGGGCCTCAAAAAGCTCCCATTGGATCAGGATCCCACTGGTAGGCGTGCACGCTGGGCTGTTGAACTGGACCTCCATGACTGGACTGTAGTTTACCGTGATGGCACTAAACACCTCAATGCAGATTCCATGTCCCGCCGCCCCCACAACACTTCATCTGATATACATTCTCCCTCCATGCCTGGGAAGCCTCCTATGGCCACAACGGCAACCCAGACAGCTCCTGAACATTCTAGGCAGAAATATTTCCAGGCCCCAGCCTGCCACTTGCAGGGGACTGACTCGTCTCACATTTCCATTAACTTGGTTCACATTCAGGCAGATTGGGATCTCCCCACAAAACAACGGAATGACCCAGATATTGCAATGGTGTTTGGCTGGTTGGAATGTGGGGATATGTAATGGCCTTTTATGTAGGCATGTACGCTGCTCCTCTCCAAATGGTCACCTTGGCCAGGTGGTTGTCCCTCGCCTACTAGTGCCTGAAGTGCTACGTTTCTTGCATGGGCACCCTGCAGCAGGACATTACGGCATGGCTAAAACGCTGGACAGGGCTTTGTGCTCCTTCTATTGGCCCTACATGTCCTCTGACATCTCACAATATTGTCGTCAGTGTGCCGCGTGTCAGTCACGGCGGTCACCGGTTCCCAGTTCCCAAGCTCCACTGGTCTCGATTTCACCTAGCCAACCCTTTCAAATTGTGGCTGCTGATATCACGGAACATCCTGTGTCACCCAAAGGCAACCGTTATGTATTGGTTCTTATGGACCTATACACAAAATTCGTCAACCTCTACCCACTGCAGACTCAAACAGCTATTTCTGTGGCACGCTGCATCTTTGAACAATACATCCCTCAGCATGGTGTCCCTGAAGCTCTGCACTCAGATCAGGGACGGCAATTTGAATCTGACCTCGTGAAACACCTTTGCAGTCTGATGTCAATTCACAAGCTTCGTACGTCGCCCTACCATCCTCAATGTGATGGCATAGTGGAACGTTATAATCGCACACTGAAAGGTGAACTGGCCAAATACCTCTTTGACTTGGGCCAAGAGTGGGATGATCATCTCCCTCAAGTTGCAATGGCTTACAACACCACAGTCCATGCCAGTACTGGATTTACTCCTTTTTTCTTGGCCCATGGACGGGATGCCCATGTCCCAGTGGACACTTTGCTCAACACTCCTGATTTTGTCTCCTCAGGGTCAGTTGCAACTCCGGCTGCATATGCCTCTTCTCTGCGCATGCGGCTTAGGAAAGCCTACGAATCGGCTACGGCTTTCAGGGACAGAGCCCAAGAGCACCAGCGAAAGTACTACGATCGCCGTCTCAACTATAGCCCCTATGCACCTGGTGACTTAGTTTTAGTAGATGACCCAGCCCACCACCGTAATAAGCTTGCCCCACGCTGGATTGGCCCTTATGAGATCTTGGGCCCAGTTGAGTCAGCGGAAAATCCTTTGCCTGTTGTCTTTCGGGTACGTGACTTGGCCCGTCCACTAAATACGCCCAAAGTCCTACACTACAATCGGCTGAAACCTTTTTTCCCTGGCCCCCATGGCACTGCTGTCCGAGCTCCGCTGTCCGCTCCTCCTAACCCTCCCACCTCTTTGATCTGTCCCTTGTGGCCTGACCCACCTGAAGCTTCAGAGCTGGCCCGTCCCCTCACGACCCTGCCAAACATGCTCCCACGCTCTGCGCGCAGAGAAGTCTCACAACCACCTTTACCCAGCCCCTTGACACACACCCTTCCGGCACAGACAACCTCTGCCCCCCAAGAACCTGTTCCTGCTCCCCCAGGCCCCCCTCTTCTCCTTCAGGACCCATCCCCCAGCCAATCCCTTACCCCCATGGGCTCAGCTCACCGCCAGCGTCGGGTGCCTGCGCACCTCAAAGACTTTCATATGTATTGATTACATTTACTCGTTCTGATTTTTGATCTGATTGTTCTGATTTTTTTTGTTGTTGTTGTTGATATTGGCCTCATCTCGGCCTTTCTCCTCCCTTACCTGTTGACTTTATGCTTTTGCGACATATTTTCATTTCTTCTTTGATTGATTGTTGCTAGTGTTGGAAATGAGGACATTTCTTTTTGGGTGAGGGAGTATATGTAAGATCAATAATTTGCAATGATTCCAATAATTGTTTATTTGAATAAGCTGTGAAAGTTCTAGTTCCTTGCAAGTTATCGGTGTGACGTATGTGAAGGGGGTGGGGCTAAGAAGGAGGGAAAGGTTGTGTAGAGGACGCAGTAGAGAGAGGTTGTGTTTTTCTCTCAGACCTGCAGCACTGAGTAGCCGAAGCTGTTGTGTGGTTTTTATTAAAAGTGGCTCCACCGAACTCAATCACCGGGTCCTTCACTCTTCTTTGTTTCCTCGTCCTCGCTACCTATCGCCAACCGAACTAACCCACAGCCCCGAGTCTTGGTAAGACCGTGATGAAGCGAACACTAAGTTTTACACTAGCAAAGTGGCAAGGCCCATATGTGGTGCAAAGGAGAGTTGGACACAACATATGAACTCTCACTACCTGACTAGAAAAAGAAGCTCCAAAACTTTCACATCAACATGTTGCAGCCATGGCACGAAACATCTATGAGTATTGCTGAGCAGCTACGAGCCCATGCAGTAGAGGAACAATACTTTCCAACTGGAGGGTACACTGTCACACCTCCAGACATGTTGCATCTCACCTACCATTAGCAGGTGGAGCTGAAACAGGTGATTCCAGGCAACCTGTTCAAAGAGGAACCAGGGTGAACGAAAATAATCCATCACAACATCGGCCTGACGAAGTCAGAGCTAATCAGGCAAACTGCAGGGTGCCTGCTCGTCTGATTCCTAACCTGAAAGAGGAGGTGAAAACAATATTACGACTGGGAGTGGTAGAACTTTGGTGTGTAGAACTAAAATAAAACTTCAGAACACTGTTAAATTGAGTCCTGATGTCTAAGAGCATTGAATGGTGAGCCTCCAGACCACTTATTGACCACAGCACCAGGCGACCGAAAATACCACAGTGGGGATGAGGTCATGGCAGACAAGGGTTTTCTCATTGAAAATTTGCTTTCTGTTGCTGCGGCAAAACTCATTATTCCACCTTTCAAACACAAGACTCAGTTTACAAAAGAGGAGATGTTCCCGGTAAGAGGAGAGACTCTATAATTCCTCTTAAACTAGCTGGCAGCATAAATCAGATATGGGTCAACTGCTGCCTCCTGGTGAACTACCATGGACCCAAGGAACTGGAACCACACTGCCTGAGACACCTGGCAGCATTGCTCCTTGTTGTCAGCTTATAAGTACTTTAAATTAAAACACACTGGAGGATTGTGTGACGATGCAAATAAGACCTGGCACATCACCAAGACTGTTTTAGAGCATTACACCTAAATAAAAGAGAGACATTTGAAAGGAATAAAATGTTGATTCCCTAGTTCTGTAGAATTGGCTCTGCAGCAGTCTGGGTCTTCTTCTGGGGGCAGGTGGGTGCTGTTGTGATCCTGGAAGAGGGGTAACAGTAGCTAAAAACCTGTAAGAAGATATTAACAAGTTAAGCAAAGCTATAGATCAATGTATACTCCTCTGTAAAGATGAGAAAATGGTCATGTAAATACTAACTACACTGCTTGTTCTTGTAATGGATGTCTGAGCAGCCTTGTGACTTCTGGTTGAGGAAATGCCAACAGACTAACACTCAGTCTGTTACAAGAGGGACTGCAGGACTGTAGCTATCAAGATCGTAAATACTTTCTACAAGTTGAATGTTTAAACTTAATAAAAAAGAGCACTTGAACTTGTCTGGATTTGTATGTGCAGTCTGTCCAAGGC
The DNA here is from genome assembly GCF_015220715.1 of Pygocentrus nattereri. NCBI lineage: Eukaryota > Metazoa > Chordata > Actinopteri > Characiformes > Serrasalmidae > Pygocentrus > Pygocentrus nattereri. The sequence continues at coordinate 7,274,771 of NC_051222.1, read as the reverse complement.
AAAATACTAAAGTTATCCCTTCCATTTCAGGCTAGCATTTTTGTTTTTTAGCGGCAAACAACAAGAAGCAGTCAACAAAGTGTGGTATATATATTTTTTAGTAACAGATTGTAGTTAGTAACAGATTGTATGAAGTACTACACTTATGTGTAGTATTTGTGTGACCATTTCAGTCATGCTTTCCACTGGCAAGTGGGACATGGGGTACATGGGTGATAGATTCAACATTGGGACACTTCACTTCCACTATTCCAAATGGTGGATCTTCTGTAGGGTCAACCACTTTGACATCAGGACTAGCTCCAAGGTGGGGAGCATCAGGATGCACCACCAAACCACAGGGCAGGACATTGACTTTCTGCATACTTTGTGAGGACCTCAGGCTCCAGTGCAAGCCCACGCTTCATGGCTTCTGTTTGGTATACTCCCTTTAATATGTGCAAAACAGAGCCTGAGCAGCTGAATCTTCCCAGACATGTGTAACAGCCAGTACTTAGTAATGTGTACACTGTCCCTTTAAGAGCCCTTACGCTAAGTGCGCAGACGTGGGTGCGTAGCTGTCCTGAGAGCAGAGAGAGTACTAGTGTGTGTGTCGTGGTGTAACACTGAGACCACTGGACCCAGCTTTTTATTTTATTTTCTTTTATTTCTGTAGGTAATAAACAAGCAAGGGGAATACCACCAGAGTGAGCACGGGTGTTTGAATCACGGCTGCTCCATGTGCCTTTACCTGCTCACTATCTGGGTCGGAGCTGGGAAACTGAGGGATTCCGGCTCCAAAGCTTTACACATGCGCTCCTTAATGGAATCGACTGGCCGTGAGAAGCGGGAAGCACATTTGATTTCACAATTTGCATGTGCTTTGTTTCTTTTTAGTTGAAAATGAAACATGTTTGGGACAAACTTAATTTTGTGACTGCCTGTAATTTTGTAGTGGCAGTTTAGGAAACACCGGGCCTGTGTGCTGATGTCAAATTTTTAATCTGGTGGACACTAATAAACCAAAACACATCCACATGGCACTGGTCCAAATTCTAAGTCTACCAGAATCAGCTGTGCCAGTCCTGAAAGCGCTTGACACATGAGTGGTTGTTTTTGGATGTAAATCATGCATGATTGTTTCAGAGGCTCATCAGGAAGTGGTCCTAAAACAGAGATAGAGATATATAGAGATAAAGTTACAGATTGGCCTGCCAAATGTTTTAGGCTTATCTAGGGTAACATAAAGAATTATGTACATGTTTTTAGTGATAACACCATTGTAAGGTAATGTTGGGGTTGTATTAAGGTCTAATTCCTTTAATCATTGTGACTTATAGTATTTCACATTTGGAGTTGTTATGTGAAATAATTTACAGCATTGTTAAAAAAAAACTTAAACTTATTAGACTCTTATCAACTCTAAATCAGTAAACTCTAGAAGTCAATTTATGCCACCTAGATTAATAAAATGTTTCCAATCATGCATGCATAAGGTATCAAAATTAAGTGATTCATTCAGGCTCAATATTTTGCATAATGTCTTAATGTTTTATTGTGCATTATTAAAACAGTTTTGTACTGTTGTGCTTACACAGGTCACACTAAATAAAGCATAATGCATAGTGAATGAGAACAACTTAATCTGGTCTTTATTCAACAAAAAAACAAGACTTAATAAACCTGCAGTGTGTGTTACCCTGATATACAGAGTTACTGCTTTATTCATTAAAAATTCAGTGTTGGGTAGTAGCAATGCCAGGACTGCTGTTTCAGATAAGCACAACACATTTGCAGGTGTGCCAAATTACACATTTTTTTATTATTTATTACAAAATTTTAATATTTAAGTAAATCTCAGCAGTCATTTCGAGTGGGCCAGTGATGAAAATGGCAAGCCTAGACACTTCTTATCACCTATGCATGCTTTGTAAAGCCTTGACTTTAGTCCACTGTTGCCTGATGTTTTTCTCGTACAGAGCTGATCAACAGGTTCAGGCTGAATACCCTAATAAACTAATATTTCCTTATTTATTTAATGACATGCAGTAACTGTAGTCATGTGAATGTATGGATAACTGCCAGTAATAGGCTATTATTTACCGAGGTCTGTGCCATATTTGAGGCTTGCTTGTGCAGGCAACAGGGATGGGAGTGATCCCCTTTATACTATAGTGGGCAGTCTGGTACTGCAATGCCACTGTGGTGTTACACAGGCGTTGCACTTGTGCACGTGTACCATTTGAGGTATGTCCTGTTTTCACTAACCAGGAATATCTGTAACAGTGGTGCAGAGACTGTGGTGTAAATGTTCTAAAAGGGAAATACAGTGGGGCCCCGATTGCCTTTAAGAGCTGTGTTTCTCAACCCTGGTCCTCGAGGCCCACTGCCCTGCACTTTAGTGTCCCCTCAGGAATGGAGCTGCAAATTACTGCTCTAGAACTCTAAAAAAAAAAAAAAAACAGTGTTACTCTACAGAGTAGGGGTGCCCAGACTTGGTCCAGCAGAGATTAACTTCAACTCTAACACACCTGATCCAGGTAATGAAGGTCTTCAGGAGCTTCTGAAAATTAGATATGTGAGATCTGAACTTTCCAAAATTGTCTATTTCCTGGACCAGGATTGGGCTCCTTGCTGTAGAGGTATGATCTGCTAGCACAGGTATTCTTTTTTTTTTTTTTTTTTTTTTTTTTAATTTATTTGAAAAAAGGAAACTAGGTAAATGGTAAGTAGTATATATTTACTGGCCATCTAAAGAAATTCATGTATTTGTACTCCTGAAAGACCAAGAGGAGCTTTATCTAAGAGAAGAACCTGAGCGCTTGCAGTTTAAATTTCATAAACTCAAAAAACCTCAATCAAAAATAAACTGCTCAAAAAAGAATTTATATCCCTTATTGAGTTTTGCACGTTTGAAGCTCGACAGCTCTTCCACAATTCTGATCACATTGTTCTGCCTGAAGCATGGAAGTTCAACCAAAGATCATGAAAACTGAAATGCAGCCATATTCATAGCAGAGCGGCGCAGAAACCGGAAATAAGTTTACACATGTCCGTGCATGAAAAAAGCATTCCGCATGTCTAACTAGGCATTACTAGAATATACTGTTAGACCAATAGCAGTCTTTCTAAATCTGACTATTATTAGACTGGCCTGTTAGCCTGTATCAGTCTGGCTGTCTAACTCTGAATATTAATGATTAGCCTGTTGGCCCATTAGCGGTCAGCTAATGTAGATGAGTGGGTTTTCCCTCCAAAACTAGCCTTCTTCCAAACAGATCTACATTGGATGGCATCGCTACAGCTTTCCGTGCAATCTGAACCATCTGAAATACCTGTGGAACTATGTAAGGATACTTTTTTGTTTACTACAGCTTGACCTTCAATACAATTACCCCTGATATACTAGTTGACAAGCTGGCCCTCTTATGCTCTTAGGATTCCCCTGTTTCACCTGTGCCTGGATAAAGGGTTTTCTTACAAATCGCTCACAATTCATCTTCTGGTACCACTCGAGGTGGCTGCCTATTTCAGTAGCTCTGTGTCTGCATCTTCAGTTTGTTTATAAATAGTGTCTTTTTACCCACTTTCTTTCTTTTGTGGATATTGAGGCCTGATCTAAAGTTGTTATACAACTTTTTAAAACCTTTATTGACTTTTTAATGGATCATTTAACAGAATTTTCAGACTGCAACTGTACCATGCATCTTCAATTTTTCTAGACAAGGAATCAGCTGATCACGCTGAGGAAACCGGCGGCTTTGTTTATGTCAACTTCTGTGTGGACACCAGGACTGTCCGATACTTTCCAAACAAAAAACCCTGGGTCAACTGCTGAACCAGAAGAAAACAAGAATTTATGGCAGGAGACAGGGGGAAACTGAAGAGGGTACAAAAAGAGCTTAAAACCTCCATTAAGGAGGCCAAAAAGGAGTACAAGTTCAAGCTGGAAAACAAACTAGATCTGAATAACACCTGTGAAGTCTGGAGAGGCCTAAAAGACATCACTGGCTTCAACTAACACAGCCCTGTTCTAGCAGAGGGTAAGCATGAATGGGTGAATGAGTTAAACCAGTTCTTTGTGCGGTTTGACTCCTCTCTTGCTTCATTGTGTCCGTCTCCTACACAAGTTAACACACCTACACAACTACACCATGAGCCATCCATAGCTTTACCTTCCTCCACCACACCTGTGACCATCAGCAACCACTCTGCAATGGACACCTCTCACCCACCCCCCAAAATTGGAATGTCCAGTGGTAATACATTTACTGCTAATCAGGTGAAGAAGGAACTGAAAAAACTCAAGCAGACCAAAGCAGTGGGACCTGATGGCATTGAACCTCGAATCATGTTCTTCAATTTCTCCAGTGGATTCAACATTATACAGCCTATGCTGTGAGGGGAGAAACTACAGCTGATGCAGGTGGATGAATCTATCATCTCACAGATAATGGACTAGCTGACTGGATGACCCCAGTATGTATGACTACAGGGCTGTGCCTCAGATAAGGCAGTATGCAGTGTTGGTGCACTACAGGGGACTGTATTAGCTCCATTCCTGTTCAGCCTGTACACCTCTGACTTCAGGTACAACACAGACTCATGTCATCTGCAAAAATTCTCGGATGACACGGCCATTGTGGGGTGCATGAGGAATGGACAGAAGGAGGAATACAGGAAGCTGGTGAAGGACTTAGTTGACTGGTGTAAGCTGAACCTGTTGCAGCTAAACATTAGTAAGACTGAGGAGAATGTGCTGGACTTGTGGAAGTCCAAACCTGCCTTTACACCAGTCACCACTAATGGAACTGATGTGGAGGTGGTTGGGACATACAAGTACCTGGGTGTGCACTTGGACAACAAGCTGGACTGGAGCTGTAACACCCATGCTGTACAAGAGAGAGCAAAGCCATCTCTACTTCCTGAGGAGGCCTTTTGATGTGTACACTAAGCTCCTATGGACATTCTACCAGTCTGTTGTAGCTAGTGCTTTATTCTATGCTGTTGTGTGCTGGGGCAACATCATTAAAAAAAAGTGCTCTGAACAAAATTAACAAACTTATTAGGAAGGCTGGCTCTGTTGTAGGGATCAAGCTAGTCATCTTGGATAACACCTCACACCCCCTGCATGCTACACTGAATAAACAGAGAAGCATATTCAGTGGACGACTGTTACAGCTGCGCTGTGTTAAAGAGTGCCCTGTGATATTTTTCTGCAGAGATGGTACTGATCCTCTGCTGTCTGAACTGAGCTGAACCTCATCATTGTATTTCCTCTCCTGTTAATAAACACTGTGCAATATATCATAACTGCTATTGTAATTATGCTTTCGCTATGCACTTTACACTGTAATATTGTTGCAACTCCTAGTTATGTCTATAGTCATTGTGATCCATCCATCCATCCATCCATCCATCCACCCCCTTTTGGCTACTGAAACATTGCAGCGGGAGGTTGCTGACAGATCGGGAATTTCTCAGCCTTCAATGAGCCCCATCATCCCATGAGATTTAGACAGCATAATCCGTCTAATGCCTCACTACATCAAGTTCCCTTTTAGTGTGCTCGAAGTCAAACAGAATTTCTTTGCCACTGAAAACTTCCAAAACATCACTGGGGCTATCAACTGTACACACACTTGGAGAGTGGCGCTATGAGAGATGGCTGGCACATCGGTAAGCAAACATAAGGGCTAGAATATAGTAGGTTTATTCATAGATACATTGTTATCTTTTATTTTTTCCACCTCAGGAGACAATAGCTGTCCACTGACACCATGGCTTATGACCCCACGGCTTATGACCCCACTGATGAACCCTCAAAGTCCACAGGAGCTGCTGTGTCCTGCACAACATTGCCATGGAACACGGCATGCCATCACTTATTTCCTGAGTGCTGTATTCTGCCACCCAGTTTGCCAGAACCTAATGTGAGCAAACTAACTGCAGCTGTGATATGTTGACAGGAATTAATTGGATTCTGAAATGGTGAATCCTCTATACAACCAAACACAAACACACTAGACAACTTGAACCAGTGTTGGACTATTGAAGGCATTGCATATTTCTCTGAGTATGGTATTTATTTCTTTCAAAGAATCATTTATGCACAACACTCCTTCGTAACTCTTCTCATTTCTCCAGTACTGCTTCAGTCACAGGCGGCACTTTGGTTTGGCGGGTGGACAGGTCCACAAGGGTGAACTGGTCAAGGCGGGTAAACTTCAGTGGTGTGGGAGGAAGATGCTGTTTGTGGCTGGTCTTCTGAGAATTAAATTTAATAAATGCAATGTGAAAAATATGACTGACTGGCTCAACAAAAACATTTCTGCAAGCAAATGTCAAGTGATAACTGTTCATTTTGAAATTTGAAAATGGCACAAAACCTTTATTCTTAACTTACTATCAGATATGTTTGGAGGTTTGCCCAGCTGCAGATCACTGTCACCACCAGGAGTAATAGCTGACAAAGAGGTTTCACCAGTAATGCTGGCAATTCGTTGGTCTGCAGCAGACAGACTTGATGACGGAGGGCCTTCTTCTGAGAAAATGCCTGCCGATGTGTGCTGACACATTTTTTAGATTCAAGCTTCATGTTGAACCATTTCCTCTTGACCTCCCAGACTGTTTTGGTAACCAAGGAAATTGCATCTACAGAGTTAGTAATTTACTGCCAACCTGCTTTTTTTGAACCTGATACACCACTATGGATACTCAAAAATAAAATGCACTTCATTCAAAAAAATGTCAATTTTTGCTCAGAATATAATTTTTTTCTTTTGCTTTTTCTGAGACATTTTGGGAGATTTTGCTGTGGTTCCTCAGTAAAAGAACTTCCTTATATATTGGTCATTTATCATTCATTGGCCTGAAATATGATAATTTTATGCCAATTGTAAACAAACATGCACCCACGGCCAATTTGCGAACCACTGATAGTCATTAAAAGACACACGTTCTACTAATAAATCTGTTGTTTACGCAGCATTCATTAATCTGGTGGAGAGTTTTTGGAAAGGTCCATTTTACTTGTAATTTACTTGCAGTTTGCTCATGTTTTTACAAAGGTTTCATGAATGAGGCCCCTTGTGTCACAGATTCTCCATTTGTCCCTCTGAGTGTTTCTTCCCCTCAATGCCATGTGCTTTTGGTGTTCTGTATCTCCTCCCTGGTCCTGCCCCCTTGTTGTATGTTCCACCTCTCTGTTAACTACCTCAGCTGGCTCCCCTCAATGCAGAGGAGTATAACCCACATTAACCACATTACCCAGAGCTAATGACCATAGGTGAGGGTCAGGATGTAGACCGACTGGTAAACAGAGAGTGTCGCCTTTTGGCTCAGCTCCCTCTTCACAACTACAGTCCGGTACAGTTACCACATTACTGCTGCCGCCTGTCCCAGCCTGCGGCCGATCTCACGATCCCTCTTCCCATCACTTGTGAACAAGACCCCAAGATAATTAAACTCCTCCTCCTTTCCCCTTACCTGGAGTGGGCATGCCATTCTTTTCCAGGCTAAGACCATGGATTCAGAATTGGAGGTGCCGACCAGCATACCAACTGCTTCACACTCAGCTGCAAACCACTCCAGCGAGTGCTGGAGGCATCCATGAGATTTAGCCAAAAGAACAACATCATCTGCAAATAGCAGAGATGCCACCCTCCAGCCTCCACACATAATGCCCTCCTGACCCCAGCTACGCCTTGACACTCTGTCCATAAATATCACAAACAAGAATGGAGACAGGGCACAACCCTGGCGGATTCCAGTGCTAACACTGACGGAATCTGACTTAATGCCGAGTATATGAACACAGCTCTCACTCCGGGAGTGAGAGTCTACAAAACACATGTAGACTGGGTTGGCAAACTCCCATGCCCCCTCAACAATCTGTGAGAGGGTGAAAAGCTGGTCCATTGTTCCACGGCCGGAATGGTATCCACATTGTTCCTTCTCGATCTGAGGATCAACTATCGGTCCCTAAAGTCCTCTTTCTTCAGCTTGACAGCCTCCCTCTCCACTGGTGTCCACCAGGAGGTTCTTGGGTTACCGCCCCAAAAGGTATCCATAAGTTTTTGGCCAAAGCTATGCCTGGCAGCTTCCACAATGGAGGTTTTGAACAGGGTCCATTCACTTGTGCCTTCTGGGTCTGATCATCAGTCTTCCCTGCTATCTGATCCAACTCACCACCAGATGGTCATCAGTTGACAGCTCAGCATCTCTCTTCACCTGAGTGTCCAGAACATATGGTCCCAAGTCAGAGGAAACGACAACAAAGTCGATCATTGACCTTTGACCCAAGGAGCTCTGGTACCATGTACACTTATGAACGTCTTTGTGCTCAAACTCTGTGTTTGTTATGCACAATCCATGCCTGGCACAGATGGCCAATAACAATTCACCACGATTTTAATTCGTATTGAGGTGACCCACTGGCCACTTGGGCAAACTCTAACTGCATGGTTGCCAGCCAGGGACTTGTGAGTATTCCTACACCTGCCTGGCGCTTCTCACCCTGTGCAACACCTGAGTAGGAGAGGAACCAACCCCTATCCAGGAGTTTGATTCCAGAGCCAACACTGTGGGTGGAGGTGAGCCCAACTATATCTAGTTGGTACCCCTTAACCTCCTGTACAAGCTCCAGCTCCCCTCCACAGCGAGGAGACATTCCATGTACCAAGAGCCAGTTTCTGCCACAAGGGCCTAGGCCACCAAAGGCCTCTCTGCGATCTCCCACTGTCTATATGGCACTGCACTGCTGCCCCATACTGGACCATGCGGGTGGTGGGGCCACATAGTCTCCCCACTTTGCCTCTTTGGGCTGAGCCTGCCTGAGATATGTGGGCTGCCCAGCCACCAGGCATTCGCCAAGAAACACTGCCCCCAGGCCTAGCTCCAGGGGTAGGTCCCGGTGACCCTCTCCCAGGCAGGGTACATGATTGTTTGTGTCTGTTGTGCATGGTGGGGTTTTGGATCGCATTAGTTTGGGTTTTCACTCCAGACCTGTTCACCCTGGGAGACCCTACCAGGAACATATTGCTCCCGACGACTTAGCTCTGAAGATTCCTAGACCACAAAAGCCCTTCTGCCATGACAAGCCCCCGACCCAGGACGGGCATTACTTAATTAATCATTAATCATTACTTAATTAATAATCATTACTAAATGGTTAGGTAAACTGTTTGATACAACCCCAATTCCAATGAAGTTGGGATGTTGCGTAAAACATAAACAAAAACAGAATACGATGATTTGCAAATCCTTTTCAACCTATATTCAAATGAATACACTACACAGACAAGATATTTAATGTTCAAATGGGTAAACTTTATTGTTTTTTGCAAATATTCACTCCAAAGAAGTTCCAAAGAAGTTGGGACAGGGGCAACAAAAGACTGGGAAAGTTGAGGAATGCTCAAAAAATACCTTTAATTGGAAAAAGTGAGTGTCATGATTGGGTTTAAAGGCAGCATCCCTGAAAGGCTCAGTTGTTCACAAGCAAGGATGTGAACAACTGTGTGAGCAAGTAGTCCAATAGTTTAAGAAAAACGTTTCTCAATGTGCAATTGCAAGAAATTTAGGGTTTTCATCATCTACAGTCCATAATATCATCAAAAGATTCAGAGAATCTGGAGAAATCTCTGCAAGTAAGCGGCAAGGCAGAAAACCAACACTGAATGCCCGTGACCTTCAATCCCTCAGGTGGCAGTGCATTAAAAACCGACATCATTCTGTAACGGATATTCCCACATGGGCTCAGGAAAACTTCAGAAAACCACTGTCAGTGAACACAGTTCGCCACTTCATCTACAAGTGCAAATTAAAACTCTGCCATGCAAAGAGAAAGCCATATATCAACAACACCCAGACATGCTGCCGGCTTCTCTGGGCCCGAGCTCATCTGAGATGGACTGATGCAAAGTGGAAAAGTGTCCTGTGGTCTGATGAGTCCACATTTTAAATTGTTTTTGGAAATCATGGATTTTGTTTCCTCTGGGCCAAAGAGGAAAAGCACTGTCCGGATTGTTATCAGCGCAAAGTTCAAAAGCCAGCATCTCTGATGGTATGGGGGTGTGTTAGTGCCCATGGCGTGGATAACTTTCACATCTGTGAGGGCACCATTAATGCTGATAGGTACATAGAGGTTTTGGAGCAACATATGCTGCCATCCAAGCAACGTCTTTTTCAGGGACGTCCCTGCTTATTTCAGCAAGACAATGCCAAGCCACATTCTGCACGTGTTACAACACCGTGGCTTCATAGTAAAAGAGTGCGGATACTAGACTGGCCTGCCTGCAGTCCAGACCTGTCTCCCATTGAATATATGTGGTGCATTATGAAGCGCAAAATACGACAATGGAGACCCTGGACTGTTGAACAACTGAAGTTGTACATCAAGCAAGAATGGGAAAGAATTCCACCTTTAAAGCTTCAACAATTAGTGTCCTCAGTTCCAAAACACTTATTGAGTGTAGTTAAAAGGAAAGGTGATGTAACACAGTGGTAAACATGCCCCTGTCCCAACTTCTTTGGAACGTGTTGCAGGCATCAAATTCAAAATGAATGAATATTTGCAAAAATCAATAAGGTTTATCCATTTGAACATTAAATATCTTGTCTTTGTAGTGTATTCAATTAAATATAGGTTGAAAAGGATTTGCAAATCAACGTATTCTGTTTTTATCTATGTTTTACACAACGTCCCAACTTCATTGGAATTGGGGTTGTAGATAGATAGATAGATAGATGGTTAGATAGACGGTTAAATGGTTATATGTTTGGTTAGATAGGTGGGTCTATGGGTAGATAGATAGATAGATAGATAGATAGATAGATAGATAGATAAATTGCTTTAAGTAACAACATAAATTATTGCACAGAAACGTATATATACTATGCAGAAAAAAATAGAAATACACATAAGTTAAACTATAGAGAGTAGACATAAAATTATATCTATTTGCACATTTGCATGGCGTATAAGACAGATTTATTGTATTTATGAGAAATACAATAAATTCGTTGAGAAGCAAAGACAGACCTGGTAGCATAATCTGCAGGATATCCCTAATGAAACAACAGGTCATGTAGACATAGAAAGGCCTGTTTTTATTGTAAATATCAAAGAATCCAAAGCAAGCCAGCAATGTCTTGCTTTGCTCAACAAGGATCACAAACATGAATGCCACATGCTTGACGACATCCGAAGCTTCAAACTTCACTTAAAAACACAGAATCGCTGTCTCTCTTTTCAGAAGCTATAAGGCAAATACAAATGACCATTTGTAGCACAAATTCTTGTTTAATTTAAGCACATTTATGTAAATAAATGGATAATTAAATAAATAAAAAAGAAATAAAGAAAACATTCATATACACATACAACTTGCTTTCATAAATGTGCAGTACAAGATCAAGATACACTCATAAAATATTCTGCTGCATATGACATCTTAATACTATGAAATAAATCGAGACAGTGTTATGTAGGTGTTTCATACACAGGCTGATTATGGCACATTAAAGCCACCAGGTGTCACTGTGCTCTTTGTTTTCAGAGCTCCAAAGTGGAGGCCAAATCCTGGTCCAAGGATGCGCCAAACCCAGTCTCGTCCATCCGATTCCCAGATGGAGAAACCTGATTTGTCACTGCAGACGAGATTTCACTTAGCTTCTGAGAGTGACCCATTATTTGTACTAATGTCTAGGTACTTGGTTTTATACACTTGTGGCCATGACAGTGACTGTAACACCTGAATTCAATGATTTGGATGGGTGAGTGAATAATTTTGGCAATATATTGTATATAACAAAAACAAAAAAATTATGAAAAAATTATAGCAAAAAAATTCCATGTTCAATGAAATTTAAATGTGGAGATTTGTTAGGCCATGCAAGCACCTTCACCTTTTTTAGAAGCCAGTTCTGAGTTTTGGCCAGTCTTGGCTGATAACATTAAACTGTTCTCTAATATGTTCCAGTTCATCACTCTATTCATGTTTCCTTTTATTGATGGGTAATGCCCTAGTACTGTTTACAGAGAAGCAGCCTATATCATGATACTCCCACCTTCATACTTCACTGTGGTTGTGGTTTTCAACTGCTCTTTCAGCAAACTGACTGTTTGCCTAACAGTTGTATTTTTGTTTTGCCTGACTAGGGAACATTCTTTCAAAACTGCTCTGACTCTGAGACCATTGGGTAAACAGGCTTGATCCTTGTCTTCAAACACTCATCCATGGCGCCACTTAAAGGGTAAGCAGAAACCTATTTAATTAAATTCTGCATATTGACCAAGAATAAATTGCTGATGAGTGGTGAAGATTTGATCAAGCGTTAAAGTTAAGGGAGACTGAGTTGAAACAAACGTTAGGAAAAGTGAAGTACTACTGAGTGATTAAAGGTGGTATATTTTGTGTGTTTTGCTGGGAATTTGTGAACCCCTCCCATCATCTGATGAGGTGATGGGATAAGGACTGGGTTGAAAGTCCCTGGGATTGGCTCTCCCTAAAACAGGGTTGGACCCTGAAGGTGGTCCTCAGAAGCGCCGATTTGCGATAAGTTCGAAGTTCCTCACATGCGGTAAAAAACCTGACAGTGATAACTGAACTTTGTGAGTTGAGCAAGTAGAACTTACAAGACGTCTTGGTGAGTACCAGTTTTTGATCAACATGGCTGAATACGGTAAAAAGGCTTTAGAAGAAGAATTGGATAATAAATTAGGGGTGGGGAATTGGCAATGGAAAACACTGGAAGAACAGATAATGATTTTGGCTAAAGCAGTTTATGACTTAGAGACAGACCCAAAAAAATGGAAAAAAGTGAAGGCAGAAACGGAGGAACAGTTGAGAAAATGGATGTTGGATAAAGAACAGTCTCCACAATATCAGATTTCTTTGGGACAGGCGTTAAATGATTTTACAGTCAGGGCGATAAAGGAATTAGATGAGGCTAAGGCGGAACATGGAAAGGCAGGAACGTTACCGTCCTGTTCCACAGGAACAAACATAAGGAAAAGGTAGATGCCAGGACAGGTGAAGTAGACAAACTGCAGTTTGAGCTGGTGAAAGCTCAACTGGCAGAGGCCCGAAAAGCTGTAAATGAGGACAAGAAAAAAAGCAAGCCAGGCAACATGGTTGTCACCTTGGGGGAAGGTAATTCGGTCCCTTACGATAGTCAATACCCACAACCACAGCCGCCCATTCCACCAGCGCCACCTTCCCAGACCCAGATAGTGCCATACCAACCACAACCTGTTATGGTCCAATATCAACCCAGGGCCAGGGATAACAGGGGCGGGGCCCACGGTCCACAGCAATACGACCCCGGCTGCTTCAGATGCGGCGCCCTGGACCACTGGGCCAGGTATTGCCGTAGATCAAGGGCAGGCCCACTTCATCACACCCCTCCTCCTGACCAGGCCATTTACTACCCGGCCCCACTCCCAGGTGCAGCTCCAGCGGGACAGTACCAGATAAGTCAATGGGGGGGGGGAGCATTGACGGGGCCCAATGGGGGACCCAGATAGCGTGGCCATGGCAGAACCCATGCTATCGCTGACTGTGGGGCACCTTTTCTGATTGACACAGGAGCCACCTGTTCTGCCATCAACTCCCATCTTCCACCAGTCATGATGAGCGCCAATCATCTTTCAGTCAGAGGTTTCTCAGGGGATTCAATTGAAGCCATTGGTGATGTCCAATGGCTCTCAGACTGTCACTCACACATTTATCATTGCAACTCAAGCACCAGTTAATTTGTGTGGTCGAGACTTATTGATGAAAATGGGGGCTTCCATTTTATGTAGCCCCACGGGACTCACCCTGACCTGGCCTAACGGTCAGGTCACCAGTTGCTATGGCGACAACGGCCCAGGCATATACTTAATGTCTGCCAAAAACGATGACATGGTGGACATCTATTGGGAGTTCATCCATGACACAACTACAGGGGTGTTGGATCTATTCAACCTGTGGAGACCATGGATTTTTCTGATGGAACCCTATGGTCCTCCTCCCAACCCCCCTCACCTGACCCTGTATTACGACCCTTCGGCAGATTTGCCGTATTATGTTCCAGTCTGAACTGCAAGAGGCAGTATGGGAAGTTATTTCCTCTGGCCTATATGTCGGTCCGGAGGGAGTTGCGGCTCCAATAACATTAACCCCAGCGCAATCGCAGTGGTACAAACTGTCCTCATCGGCGGCACCACACATTCCTGGCGTTTCCTTTTCTGTAACTATACAGACATATTTTAGTAGGGGTGATACCCATACTCACCTGGCGCTGACACACAATTTGTTGGCTAGACATCATGGCTGTGAGGCAGCTGATCACATGGACAACCCTGTCTTTTTGTCAAGTCTCCCAGATGGTTTGTGGTCCGAGGGCCCTGATGACGTAGGGCAGGTACAACAGACTACTGTGTCATTTAACATGACCTCGGCCCAACCAATTTGGCTTCCCCAATATCGCCATAAACCGGAGGCTATGGCCTCTTTAAATCAGACGATTGATGCACTCCTCAAAGCTGGAGTGCTTGAACCTTGTCAATCCAGATGGAACACCCCCATTTTGCCAGTTCCTAAAACTTGGTCAATACAGAATGGCACATGATTTGAGGGCCATTAATGCAGCATTGGCCACCCAGACCATCCCGGTTCCAAACCCATATACCGCTCTGGCCGAGTTAGACCACAACAAAACCTGGTTCACGTGCATTGACCTAGCCAACGCCTTTTTCTGTGTCCCAGTGCACAAAACATGTAGAGACATTTGCACGTTCACACACCATGGCAGACAATACAGATACACACGTCTACCGCAAGGTTTTGCCCTATCACCTGGCCTGTTCAACCAAGCTTTCAAAAAGCGTGCATAGGTCCAGTTACTAAAAGAGGACCAGCTAGCAGTAGCCCAGTCTAATGCTTTACCAGCTAGTCTCCGAGAGCGCCCTTTGGATAGCGTCCTTCTCTGCCGTCTTCATCCTGCCTGCACCCTCTTCTTCACCTCTTTTCTACTCTGTCCATTGCTCTGGATGGTTGACCCAAGATATTTGAAGTCATCCACCTTTACGACCTCTACTCCTTGCATCTTCACCTTTCCACCTGCCTCCCTCTCATTCATACACATGTATTCCGTCTTGTCTCTACTGACCTTCATTTCTTTCCTCTTCAGTGCAAACCTCCACCTCTCCAGATTCTCTTCCACCTGCTCTCTACTCTCACCACAATCTACAATGTCATCTGCAAACATCATGGTCCATGGAGCCTCCTGCCTGACCTCATCTGTCAACCTTTCCATCACCATTGCAAACAAGAAGGGGCTCAAAGCTGATCCCTGAAGTAACCCTACCTTCACCTTGAAACCATTTGTCACTCCAACTGCACACCTCACCACTATTTATTTTGCTGCATTAAAATGTAGAATTTTATTTTTAGGTACATTTTAGTGTACTGTTTGAATGCTTCTTTCCTGTTGTCTGTTTTAAAAACATATATTTGTTTAAAATAAAAAATCAAATAAAAAATAATAAATAAGTAAACATACTTTCTGTGACATTTTTAAGTGTCTAAATATATATGTGCGTAAATTTGAAATGGATATATGCACTGAAAGTATATTAACAAAGTGTATGAGTACTTATGGACATAGTACTTATGGATTACATTCCACAGTAAGTAAAATGTAATCAAATAAAAACTTGCTCACCTTTTTCGAAAATCATTCATTAATTTATTTAGTAATCTACAGATAAATTAGATTTCATTAGTTAAAAAGTTCACACACCATTTAATGAAGCAATTATATTTAATCCCAGAATATTTTGCAACAATTAAAAAAAATCCCAAATATGATTATTAAAAAATATTTCAAATAAAATCACAAAATACCACATTATTAGTCAGATATAAATCCCTCACAAATCAGAATATCTCATTTAATTTTATAAATTGCACAGTCATTTCTGTCTTATGTGATACATACAACTATACCAAAACACACATCCCTTTATCCTGAGAAGAACATTTTTCCTGCCCTGCTGGTTGAGGTTTATAATTGTCAAACAAATCAGTTTATTGATTGTTGATTCATTTACAATCATTTAGAGATTCCTTTAGTCATTGCTGTGTTTTAAGCTACGTTTGACTCCCATCCACTGCAGGTGACAGAACTCTCATTTCCGAGCACTGTCATAATTGGCTGCAAACCAATCACATGTCTCCTTGATAGCTGAGGAAAGACAAACAGTATATTGAGTTAATTATCTAATCATTTTTTATATACTCTGTTATTTCAACTTAAAATTTTAAAATAACTGATTACAATGCTAGAAGGGCCTGGGTTCATTTCCTCAGCGGGGTGACCAGGGTTCTTTCTGTGTGGAGTTTGCATGGGTTTACTTCCACAGTCCAAAGACATGTAGTCAGGCCAACTGGAGACACAAAGTTGCCCCTAGGTGTGAATATATATGTCTTTGTGTCTGCCCTGTGATGTACTGGTGACCTGTCAAGTGTGTGTCCTTCCATCCAATGACCAATGGGATAAGCTCCAGCACCCCTGTGACTCAGGAGCAGCTTAGACTATGTGAGTACTGTGCTTTTCTTGAGTTGACTCAACTTCAGGGCACTAGAGTTCACCCAACACAAACTCCTTAGTTTAGTTAAAAGTTCTCCAAACCTATACTATTTTAGATATGGGTAGTTAAGTAACCAATATAGACTGTATGTTTTCACTCAATTTCCCTACTAGCAGGGACTGTTTCTTTCAAACAAAGCCAACTAGGATTTTTTTCTTCTGCTCCTAGTAATGGATGGCTATGGCATCACTCCCAAGTAACTCCTGAAATTATTCAGATTTCCCTAAATGCTTAATAAATTTCCTTTTTTGATTGTTTTTAAACTTTGCAGTAAATATGAAGTAGCATACAAAAATGTACCCTAACATTAGGAGACTGTAAATTTAAACCACAGTCATCCCATAGCTGTCTGTAACTAGAAGCCAAAGAGAAGAAAATGTCATTTGCGAATGTATGATGTAAAGTGTACCAGACAATTTAGAAACTGATTAAAAAATAAAGTCTACATTGTTTACTTAACAAAAGAAACTAGAAATAAGAATGAAGAGAAATTTTGAGTGAACTAATAAGTTTGAGTGGGTTGACCTCTGGTGTCTTCAAGCTGAGTTAACTCAAGAACCTAATTTTTGACCTAATGACCTAATTTTTACAGTGCAGTACAATGTAATAAATCTATGGGCAAACTACAGCTACTCTGGGGTCAGTGAAGAATTAATCACAACGCTGCTGATTGTATAATCTTGAAATGTATGTTTTTTTCACATAGGCCACCAATTCATATTTGGACGTACATAAAAAAAACAAAACAACAAAGCATTCCAAACTATAAATGTCTAGAACTTAGTGTCTTCATTGCTGGTTACAGCCATGTCATCAGTGGTCCTATGGTGTTCTAGTTTCATTGATGGACAGGGTAGTGGATGCCCAACAAAGTAGATGTGTCATATGCATGTGTTTGATGTTTACCTGTTTGGAAAGGAGTGAAGGTGAAGTCCGGGCGGTAACTGCGGAGTTTTGCATTGCTGGCTGTTTTCTTCATCTGACCGTCAGATTTGCTTGTGTCGTACTGAACACAGGAGGTCAAGCCAAAATGCAAGTCTGTGTGTATTTTAGTTTTATATAATTATCGGGAATAAATAGGAACGAAAGGAAAACAGGTACACTTGGACACTCTAAGAACATCCTGCTGGTCTCCATGTGATACTGTATACAAAGATCTTATACAAGACATCAGGTATTTAAAAAATGTAAAACTGTGTTTTATGGGCTTACGACTAATGTTGTAACAGGAAGTACAATCATTTGTTGTTAATCTGAATACTTGAAATTAATGTATTGTTTCGATTCCATCAATATTTAAGAACAGTATAAATACATATAGGCAATGATATAAAATTAAAGGATAATTTTGTAGAAAATCAAGTTTTCACACTTTTTTTTTTGCTGACTCTGGATGTAATGAGTAATCCAAGTATTTGGTGGAGTGCTGGAGATATGAAGCTAACTTTATTAGCAAACACTGGAAGTTATTAGTCTGCATGCTGTGCTCAGAATAAAAGATCACCTCACATTAATTAAGAGCCACCAGAGTAACCAGCATCACTCCAACAGAGTTTAAACAGTGTTATAATAGTCACATCATTGGGCGGTTCTGACTGTAGGAAAAAGTGCCTCAGAGTCTCACTTACCTAGAAATGCATTTGCAGAAATACATTTACTCCTTCATCTGGTCTTTGTCAAACAACTTCACTTGTACTCAAGTAAATTATCACCAAAGTAACAGTAGATAGGGATATTTAATAATCTTTCCACCCTGCTCATGTGTTGTTGAGAAGACAGAACCTGGGTTCATCTTGAATGACTGGTTTGTTTCTTTTTTCCAAAAACTTTTTATTAGGAGAAAGTGAAAGTAGAACACACACAAAAACAAAAATGTCCCATCCCAGCTCACCACACCCAACACGCACACTGCGAATAGCGATAGCTACAGAAAGGCCACGACACTTGTATGGAAGCACACATTTAACCAGGTAATACTTTTAGGTTGGAAAAATATGATATAAAGGGCTGCCATTTCTGGAAAAATTTATCTGTACACCCTCTTTGTGTGTACCTTATTTTCTCTAATTTTAAAAAAAGCATTACATCCCTCAGCCAGCAAGAAATAGAAGGTGGCTTGGTAGATTTCCAAAGTAACAATAAGCAGCGTCTTGCCAATAAGGATGTAAAAGCTGTCTGAAAAAGCGGTCTGAAACCCGAAATATAGCAATTAGTGCACAAGGTTGTACCTGAACTCTAAGAACAGTGGACAAAGTGTAGCAAAACTGTCAAAGAGACCGTCTACATACAAGTGTTTACATTGTGTAATACCTTTATCAGCCCATAGTGAAAAAGCAGAATCCAAAATTGATGGAGGAAACAAATGATTATTATGTAAAGAGAGGAAGCTGAATTAAATTTAAAATGTCGCCTGAATTGATACCAAATTTTTAGTGTGTTAAGAACTACCTGATTATCTGTGTACAGAGAAGGCTTTGTGGGCAAAGAGGAATAAAGTAGAGCAGATAGAGAAGAACCTTTACACAATGAACTTTCTATTTTACACCAAGAGGATCCAGGAGACACTAGCCAGTAACAAAGCTTATGAATATGAACAGACCAATAATAAACTTGAAAATTAGGTAATGCAAGTCCTCTGCTAAGTCTACTTCTCTGCAGCATATTTTTACGGAGCCTAGGTGGTTTCCCTCCCCAAATAAAGGAACAAATAATCTGATCTAATGAATCAAAGAAATGTTTTGGTAAAAAGAGAGGAATTGACTGGAATAAAAACAGAAATTTTGGCAAAATGTTCATTTTAATTACATTAATCCTACCAATTGATGACAGGGGAAGGTTACCCCATCTTTGAATATCAGACGTAACCCTTGAAATAAGAGGAGTACAATTAGCAGCTGCAAGACCCGATAATGAACGAGTCACATTGATACCTAGATATTTAAACCCAGAATGACTTAATTTAAAAGGCAAATCCAATTGTTGAAGATGACAGGCTGGAAATAGGAAAACACTCACTTTTCGCCAAATTTAATTTATAACCTGAGAAAGTGCCAAAATTCTCCAGAATACTTAAAACAGCAGGGACAGAAGATGTAGGATTAGTTAGATACAGTAACAAGTCATCCGCATATAACGATAATTTATGTTCAGTATCATTACGAACGATTCCTTTGAATAAGGAGGAAGATTTCAGTGCGATAGATAAGAGGCTCAATTGCGATGGCAAAAAGAAGATGTGACAGTGGGCAACCTTGGCGAGTTCCACAACTAAGATTAAAATAATCAGAATAAACATCATTAATGTGGACACTGGCTTTAGGGGAAGAATAAAGAAGGCGGATCCAAGAAATAAACTTATCACCAAAACCAAATTTCCTCAAAACAGCAAACAAGTACTCCCACTCAACCCTGTCAAATGCCTTTTCCGCATCCAAAGAAATTACAATTTCAGGAAGTACAGCTGATTGCCTTGAGTAAATTATATTAAAAAGTGTACGAATATTAAAAAACAATTGACGCCCCTTTATGAAACCATTTTGATCCTCAGATATAATACGAGGGAGCACATTCTCCAAACGGGATGCAAGTATTTTAGCCAACACCTTTACATCAGCATTAAGCAGAGATAGTGGTCTATATGAACCACAGGAGGCTGGATCCTTGTCCTGTTTGAGGAGAAGTGCAATGGTGGCCTGTGTCAGAGTTGGTGGTAGTGAACCGCCTTCCAAGGATTCGTTGAACGCAGACAGAAGTAATGGAGCCAAAGCACCAGCGAATGTCTTAAAAAACTCAATTGGAAAGCCGTCGTGGCCAGGGGCTTTGTTAGATTGCATCGCTTTAATTGCATTCAGTACTTCCTCAAGAGAAAGTGGAGAATTGCTTAGCGATATCAACATCAACCACTGGGATTGAAAGACCATCAAGAAAGTTGTCCATTCTAGTGCTATCTATAGGGAATTCTGATTTATATAATGAGGAGTAATAAGATTTAAAGGTAGCATTAATCTCCGAGGGGGCTGTAGTAATGACGTTATGAGCGTTTCTGATACTGGGTATCAAACGTGAAGCGGCCTGGCGCTTCAGCTGATGCACCAGTAAACGACTTGCCTTGTCACCATGTTCATAATATGTGCTACGACTGCACAATAATAAGCGTTCTGCCTCTAGTGGTAATACGGTCAAACTCCGCCTGAGAGTCAATACACTGTTTAAGTAATTCTGGAGAAGGATTCAATGCATACAAGTGATCAAGATTCCTGATAACAGATGTAAGTTTGTTAGTTCTAGCATTATTGTTTTTGTTAGTAAAAGCAGAGTAAGATATGATTTGACCTCTTAGGTAGCATTTAAGTGTCTCCCAAAGCAGTGAGTATGAAACAGATTCAGTTTGATTAAAAGCCAAAAAGTCATTAACAGTATTTGAAATAAAATTGCAAAATTCCCTTTCTGCTAACAGAAGAGTGATGGGTTACGTTTGGCAGTAGAAATTTGAATATCCAATAATAATGGTGAATGATCTGAAATTACAATACCTAAATAGTCAATAGAGTTCACACAAGAAGTATGTGCACTGTCAATTAAAAAATAGTCAATTCTAGAAAATGAATGGTGCACCGGAGAAAAGAAAGAAAACTTTTTAGTAGAGGGGTTACGAGATCTCCATGGATCCACAAGTCCATTTTGTTCCATAAAATCTATGAATGATCTAGACATAGCAGATTGAGTTAGATTAAGAGGATTAGAACGATCTAAGGTAGGATTGAAAACACAATTTAGATCCCCTCCGAGAATTAACAGATGTGTATTAAACAGGGGATATTACTTAATAACTTATTAACAAATTCAACATCATCAAAATTTGGAGCATAGACATATATATATATATATATATATATATATATATCTGCAATAATATTGGTGGCAGAAAACTGATATTTTTTACTAATTAATATGGCAACGCCCCTAGACTTCGAATTAAAATTTGAATGGAAGACCTGACTTACCCAAGGACAATATAACCTGTGTTGATCTTTAGTGAGAGGGTGAGTCTCCTGTAAAACAACTACATCAGAAGTCAGTCTTTTTAAATGTGCAAAGACCCTGGATCGTTTAACAGGATTACCCATACCTCTAACATTCCAACTAATAAATCTGAGATGTGTGCCTGACCCAGCTACGCTGGGACCACTATTGCCATCAACCATTTAAATAAATAAGACAACAAAAACTCAAATGGTCGCGGTGAGCAGAAACGGGACGCCCTCCCCCCCAAAATACCCCCAAACACAAACACACCCAAAAATAAACCCATAAACCCAAAAAAGAGAAAAAATATATAAAACAAAAACAAAAAAAACAAAGGAGACAGCAGTGTTTCCCACAGTAACGAAACGCTGCTCACACTAGTGTGAAGCAACACGGGGACTACGCAGAAAAAGAAGTGAAAAAGAGAGATAAAAGAAGAGAGAGAGAGAAAGGGACATTCCCACCGATTTTACCACAATACAACATTATGCACTAAAAGTGTATCAAAAGGGTAGTATAACTTTAACCTCAGAAAAGTTTGGAGTTCACCTAGTGATCAAAGTTTTAATATACTTGTTGGCTTCTTCCGCTGAAACAAAATCTTTTTCAGTACCGTTATGTGAAATTCGGAGCCGCGCTGGATAAATTAGACCAAACCGGACACCGTCAATGTCCCGAAGTTTCCGTCTGACATCATTAAAAGCAGCCAGAGCCACCTTAGCAGTGTAGTCAGGAAAGACCGAAATACTTAAATCTCCAACTTTAATTTCTCTGGCACGGCGCAAAATGTCCACACAATCACTGTGATAGTGAAACCTACACACAATGGCTTGTGGACGATCACCTGGCTTGGGTTTGGGTTGGAGGGTTCGATGAGATCGGTCCAATAGCGGCTCCTTTTCCAAACTGAACACATCTTTTAGCATGATGGCTACAGCAGAAGTGGTACAGGTGTCAGGGCCCTCTGGCACCCCCACTATCCGGACGTTATTGCGGCTTGACCTGGACTCCAAATCCTCACATTTATCCTCTAGTTTATTTACCTGTGCGGTGAGAGACTTTATAGACGCTTTCATCTCTGAGATGTCATCGGAGCACAAGGTAAGCACGCGCTCCATCTCTCCGACTGTATTTTTAATGTCAGACACAGTAGCGTCGATAGCAGCTTTATCAGAAGCTAACTGTGTCTTTACCGCGTTCAGGTCCGACTTTATAGAGGACAGGACATCTCCGAGTGTTTCCTGGAGCTCCTTTTTAAAAATCTCCGCGATGTCTTTCCTCAGTGAAGCCAGCAGCTCTAATTTGAGAGTAGTGATGTCAGGGCTGGTGTGTGCTGTGGAAACTACAGCAGATACCGCTGGCTCACTTGAGGTCGCGGTCGGAGATCTGTAGTCTGAACAGTACTGCGAGTTTTAATATCTTTTGCAGCCCATGTCAGACACTGAAAGTTAGGCTTTCCAACAAAAGAAACACAATAAACTTACGGGGGTAAAATAAAGCAGAAAAAACGAACTCGAATGTGCAGTTAAATCATAAATATTTACGAAATCGGCAGGAGCAACCAAAACTGAGTCTTACTCCATAGATGCTCGATAGCGCCCCCGACTGGTTTGTTTCTAAAAATACCCACACCTCCAGGGCTAATGATTCATACAGCCATTAAGTCTGACCACAGCCATTAAACTCATTAAACTCAAGGCCTAGGCTACATTATAATGTTCATTTCAGATGTGCGAAGCTATTTTATTGTTGTGTATGTGTTTTGTTGTGTTGTTTGTTTATTGTTGTTGGTTTTGTTTGTTGTTCACATGCTTCCCATTTTAAGTTTGAAATTTACTGTGTATGCAGCAAACCTTTAGAACTGACATCAACACCCCAAATTCCCAGTAAAAGGCAATATCAGTTGCTATTGCTCCTTTTCGTTTAATACTTGGCCATCCATCCATCCATTATCTAAGCCGCTTCTCCGTCAGGGTCGCGGGGGGGTGCTGGAGCCTATCCCAGCAGTCTTCGGGCGGAAGGCAGGATACACCCTGGACAGGTCGCCAGTCCATCGCAGGGCAATACTTGGCCATGAATAGATCAATTTAAAATTAATTAATAGTTAATAATACATCTTTATGTGGGAGTGAGGCTAAAAGGATACAATCACAGGTCCTGTGAATCCAAAGGCTTCAACTATGGCATCAACAACATCCTTAATTGTTATCTCCTCCTCCTGTCCAACTGGAATAAAATGTATAGGTGTATAAGAGAGGGAGAGAGAGAGAGAGAGAGAGAGAGAGAGAGAGAAAAACATACAAAGCACTTATGATTTCATTCCATGACCATTGTGGCAAAAGTGTCAAACAGGATTAATTCCAGGCCAAGCAAAAAAATAAAGAATAGAATTTTACCAGGTCTAAAGTTCTGACATGAGTTCATGAAGTTCATGCTAAATAGCTTATGAGTTGAAATACATGTGTTTAATGAGGTAGAATGCTGAATGTCGGTAACACTTTCTATGAATGCCTTGTCTATAACAATAACGCATTCATAAGGCATCTTAAAAATGTAAATATTTATAAAAAAACCCGTTACACTTTATAGTCATGCTTATTATGCATTATGCATTGTTAACATAATGCATTTGAAGTAGTGTTGATAACATGTTATAGGAGATATATTGGGAAGTCAATGTACAGCACTTTTAGCTTGACCCTAATGTAACACTGAATATCCAATAACTGCAACTAACTAGCAGAAATTAGCATTACTGTAGCGTAGTGATGTTACAAAGTGAAGGTTTCTGGTGGTTAATGTTGGAACAAGTGAGGGAGCAAATTACAATGAAAGCAATCTACTAACATGTCTCTCACTCTTCATACCTTCACTCCACAGTAACTTCATGCTCAGTGTGATGTTTCAGGGAAGTGGGCTGATGGGTACTTGGATTGCTGGGATGTGAATAGTATTTAAAGTAAGAGTGATGGTTAATAAAAGTGCATTGTAATGATTCTGGGCTGGACAACTTGTTTGGGGCTAGCGTATATATATTCGGGACCTAGGCACCAAAGGTCCAGCCCCAACAACACCCATGGTTTGAATTCAGATATTGGAAAAGCCTTGGTCATGCTACATTGCCCCTAGGTGTAAGTGTGTGTGTGAGTGACTGTCTGTGTCTGTCTGTCTGCTCTGCGATGGACTGGCGACCTGTCCAGGGTGTATCCCTGCCTTCCGCCCGAAGACTGCTGGGATAGGATCCAGCACCCCAACCCCCCCCCAACCCCCCCCAACCCCCCCCAACCCCCCCCCCCCCCCCCCCCCCCCCCCCACCGCCGCGACCCTGACAGAGAAGCGGCTTAGAAAATGGATGGATGGATGGATGGATGGAAAAGCCTTGGCATAAAATACTGGCATTCACAATATAACATGTTATTAACAGGACCTATAATTATAGTATAAATATATAATTATATAATATAATTATGACAACAACTAATAATGCACAGGAAACATGGCTATAATTTTATGAATATTTATAGTAATATCTTTATGCCTTGAAGAAATGAAAAAGAAACAAAGAATGAAAGAATGAATGTTTTAGAATAACAGTGGAAAGGCCTGACTTGAACCCCATTCAGATGCTGTGGTAGAACCTTAAAAGGGTGCCCTCCAGTACAGAACAGAAACTGAAACTGAACTAGGGACTGATGGCACTCTGAGAAACAGCAGGGGGCACTGTCACAATAGTGCAAACCATATTTTAGTTTTGTTTTGATCTTTTTTACATCGGTAACAATAGCTGTCTAAACAACCTTTGCTTGGACAGTTGACTAGTAATTAAAAGTTTAGGATTTCTGAACTTAAGATGCTGTAAGACAAGATAAATCTTCCAATAAAAAATAAGATCTGGTTCTGTAATACAAATTTGAGGAAAAGTCTTATCTAGACCTTGTCAGGTCTTAATTTAGCACAAAAGAAAGGAAGTTTCTGTAATTCAGCTCTTGAATTACACTTACAGGAAGGTGTTTGGTTGTAGTTGTTGCTGCTAAAGTTGTTGCTGCTAAAGGCACAAGTAATTAAATATAGGGGGCAAATACCTTTTCACATGGGCGATACAGATGTTGCAAAATTATTCTTTCAACAAATATAATTTAAAAGTTGAGTTTCCTCATGGTCTTCTTGTCTTATATTACACTGTATATGAGGAGGTTAAACCACTTATTTTGAAAAATAATCAAAAATAGAGAAAATCAGGCGGGTGCAGTTAATTTTCACAGCACTGTATGGGTTGTTAAGCAAAGATTCATTCCTAAATTTTGGAAAAAGTGAGTACCTGATAATATTATAGGCTCCACCTCATCATATTCTCTCAAGACCCACAGATAGAGACGAGCCAGGTCTAGAGAATAGATGAATTGCCGCAGTGCATGTCCAGAACCCCAAACCTCCAGAGCTGTACCATCTCCTAACACATATATTTAGACATGTCAAATAGAGAAAATGAGAACTAGTACTTTGAAATGGGGCTATTTAAAAGACAGAATCTCAAACAGGTTAAATATGCAAGACCGCTCAAGGATATAGAAGCATTCTGTGAGGAAAAGTGGGTGAAAACTGAATAAACTGAAATAACTGAATGGTAATGAACAGGAACAAGTCAACTGAACAAGTTCAGTTCAGCTGAAATCATGCCACTCGCAATTCATATAAATATATATATTGTTTAGCTACTATATGAATATATATTTTTTTAGCTGTAAAACTTAATGTATGTATTTGACTGTTTAAAGACAAGAAAATGTAGGGAGATCAAACAAAGTCTAAGGTAGGTGTGTGAGAAATTTTTTTCATTATTCCTTACTCTTTGCCTTGTAGGTCTTGTGAACCAGTGCTGGTAGAACATGAGCATCCTCTATGTTAAAGTTATCATGGGGACCAAAGATATTTGTGGGGATAACAGCTGTGTATCTCCGTCCATACTGCGTCCAACAGGCCCTATTCAAACACACATTCTAGTTTTTATAACTATAAACCATTACCATTACCAACGGAAACACAGTCCTGGCAGAAGAGCTAAACAGAATTGAACTTTTTCCTTTTCTAAAGTTACTGAACACCAGAAAGAATTACTAGATTTGTTCATTAAATGGAGAAACTGAGTAAATCAGAACTCTAAGGAGTGTTGTTTTGTGGTCCTTTAACTCGACAGTAACTGTGCTAAGCCAGACAAATTGTGTCTTATTCATAAAGCCACCTTGGTGCATAATTTACCTTGCATGCATTTTCAGTTTTTATTAATGCATTTGAAATTGCTTTATCAAAGAGGACTCCAAGCTAGAAAGAGTTTGCATTGACATTCTTGCCTATTGCACTCATTCTCTGCTAAGATGCCTTTAAAAAGGTAATTAACCTGGTGGAGTTAAAATCTTTGTGGTCTTCCCAACCTGTTAGTCAGGGCCAACAGCATTGCTCAGTGGATAAGACTATGAATAAAATCGAAACGGTTGAAGAGTTAACAGCTATTCTTATTGTAGCAGATGAGGTGAAGAGGTTCATATGACGCTTACTGTCTTTATAAATGACCCGATGAAAGCATTTCATCAAAAGTGTGGTCAAGTTCTCTAGTTTTTCAGTCTGGTTGATGAACATGCACATCCAGTTCACCAGCTAAAATATTCATGTCCAGGTTCTTTTTCAAAATTTTTATCCACCTTAACCAGCGCTATGCTAAGTTCCCAAAAAGGACTGATCTACAGTTTTTAACAGCTGGCTAACAGGAAACAGCTCATATTATTTTTTTTAAAACGAAAGCAGAGCGTTCAAGACTAGTGGAATTTGTCTGATATACAACACTGTACCTTCACAATACAGTGACTGTTATCATCAATTTACTAGGTGGTTGTGTGACTTGCATGTGTACCTTTACACCTACAAGTACAATTACAACTGAAAAGCTAAACAATTTGACATGCACATTTTTGGTATTAGTAATATATCCACATCTGATGAAAGCAATGTTTCTCAGGAAGAACAAACGGATGTTAATCCAGCAAACTTTCTTGAGAAAATCACATTCATTGTGTACCTCCTAAGCTTCCTGCTTAAAATATCATAAACTCTGGCTCAAACTGTTTCCTGTTTCCCATTTTATATAAGGTACAAAGATAGTCAGTACAGCCAGTACATAGTGATTTCTAACCTGTTGTGGACATCAACCATTCGTTTGGCATACGCATATCCAGAGTTAGACTCATGAGGGGGACCATTATGGATCTGAGAAAGAATAATGAAAACGGTTAATTTTATAACAATAATTTTAAATGTGTGTGTGTGTGTGTGTGTGTGTGTGTATGTGTGCATAAAGATGTCACTGTGTACCATAGTCTCATCAATAGGATAGGTGGTCTTGTCTGGGAAGATGCAGGTAGACAGACAGGAGACCACTTTCACCACACCAAACTCATGCGCTGTTTGCAGCACGTTGTCATTGATACACACATTATTCCTCTGAAAGGTAATGCAGGCAGTGATTACATTCGCTAACAAAACAAAGACTTACTTACATGTGTAAGCATGTTTGTGTGCATTACCCAGAAATCCAAGTTCTGTCTCAAGTGTCGGAAGAGGCCTCCCACCATTGCCGCAACATGAACAACGTGTGTTGGACGATGTTTCTCAAAGATTGCCCTCGTCTCAGCTGCGTTTCTAAAACAGCAACATTAATGCATATGAAACACAACTACCATCAGAAAGACACTAAAGTTCCACCCAAGAGATACAAATCATGTAGTGTGGGCCAGATGTAATGTATAATTACATGCTTAATGCAACCACAATATGAGGCCACCCCCACGACCCCCAAGGACAAGTGGCTTAGATGATGAATGAATCAATATACTCTGACTAATAAAACAGAGTTTGTGAACCCAAAGATGGAATTTTCTTGTTAAATGACCTTTCACTCTGCATTTCCTGCTTTACGAAAACTACTCATTACTTTGTTATTGGCAAAAAATGTCACAGCCGTTGTTTGATCTACAGTCAAAGCCATATAGCCTAGTTCTTAAACACCCGGTGTACACTCAAATAATTTAAACATAGAAATGTAAACAATTTCACACGGTTTCCAAATGCACTCGGTACGGAACTCAACTCAGACATTCAGGTCACCCCCACTAGCTGTAAATGACCACATTTCTAAACAGGGAGTGAAAAGTAATGACTTGATTTCTGACAAATTAAGATTTCCCCAAAATAAGTCATTACTCAGAAATAGTCACTTGCTTTCTTAGCTAATAATAATTAATTGTCTTCATATTCGTCATTATTTCTAAGCTCTTTACTAAGTTAAAATCAGTAGTTATTTCAATCTAATCAGTAAAATTTTGAACCAGAACAAAATAAAAAGGTTTTCTTCTATCAGGTGGAAATAGTCTTTCATACATAAAGCTGTTGCACCTGTGTTCATTTGCATGGAAGTTCTTAACCCACTCAACAGACCACCGAAAGCATAAAGTGTCAGTAGACTGTGCTACTTAATGCCTCTCTTAGTACATCTGCATGCATTTACTGAACTTGTTTATGGCGACATTATTTCAGTGCACCATATACATTCTGTGACTATTGAGCACACACAGCTAATAGACTATCTTGCATGCCACCTTAGCAAATTTAAATCTGTGATTGTGCATACGTCTAGACCACTGTGTTATTAGGGCATGCACACTGACAGTTACTGGATTTGAAATAAGTCAATTCACTCCTCGTCTAATCGCAACTTACTGGAGCAAAGCTACATTTGATTTTAAGTTCCATTTGTTTGTAGGTGGGGGTTAAAGTCTTATAATACTAAATGCTTGATGTTTTTCTCCATCAAGTCAGCCTGAGTGGGTGAGGCCAATAGTAAAACATCAGTCATTTATTATCAGAGCCAGTCAACTGGCACAACTTTTAGCTTTTGATTGTTGCAATAGCAAATTCCACACCAACTCACCTTGACATGACCTTTAGACCTTCTTCTAATGTGGAAGAACAGCATTCAAAGGCATATGGGCAACATCACTTTCTGTTAAACTAGAAGTGAGTGACCTCATGTAATTGACAGTGAGACGGACAGCGTGACTTACGTTAGGTCAGCATCTTTAGATGAAAGGAAGATCCATTCTTCTCCTTCTCTCGCACCTCCTTCCTCCTTCACCACATGCTGTATGGCTTTCCCCACCAGACCACTGCCCCCTGTCACCAGTACACGCATTGTCCCAATCTGCTTCTCCATCTGACAGGAAAAAGGTAGCAACTGCAACACAGTGAATGATGGCAAATGGTAGCTTCTACCAGCAAACATTAGCTTAATTCCAGGAGAAGAACTGTAAACACTGCTTTACGTTTTTCTGACATGGCATAGTTGAATTACTCCTCAAAGAAGAGAGAGGAGACTGCTAACTTTTGACGTCAGCAAGTACAAAATGTAAACAGAGAAATCCCAAGCTTAAATGCAAGCTGTAACTTTTTTTAAACAATGTTTTATTCTGTTTTATCTGCTGAACCATTCCTTGTGGAAAATGTAGACAACTTAATGGAAAAGGAAGAAAAGTCCTGTAGAGTAAAATAAAAAGGGGAAAAAAAAGAATAATGAGAATAATCTCAGTAATAATGAGATGTCTCAGATGGTTAACATATTAAAAAAATAAATAAATGGCATGTTACACCTGCTTTGATTAGCAGGGGTGGCTGTTTTTCTCCCTACCCTTCAGGGACCTGGTGACCATGTTCTACAGGGGGACTGTGGAGAGCTTCTTGAGCATTATTGCCTGGTTTGAGAATTTGAATGCCACTGAGCGAAGAGTGAGAACAGCTGAGAAGATCATGAGGGGTTCTCTCCCCTCCATCATGGATTTTTACACCACCAGCATTGTGGAAGACCCCATCCATTCTTCACACAGACTTTTTTCATTGCTGCCATCTGGCAGAAGGTACCAGAGCATCTGTGCCACCATTGCCAGACTCTGCAATAGCTTTGTTCCTAAAGTGATCAGATTTTTAAACTCACAAGGACTGAACTAAAACTAGGTTTCGGGTAAGGTTTGGTAACATTAGGTTTTACATAATGAAAGTAACATATTAACAATACAATACAATAATATATCAACAGAACATCTACAAGATATTTACTTCAGTGTATTCAGATGCTTCACTACTGCTACTTACTGATATGATGTTGATGTGTTACTGATAATCCATTAAGAGTTTATTAATCATCTACAAATAGAATAGAATAGAATAGAATAGAATGCCTTTATTGTCACTATACACAGTACAATGAGATTAAGAGCAACTCCATCTCAGTGCAAACACACAATGTAAACAAATGACACGGAATAGAATGGGGAGGGGTTGTGCACAGTTCTATGCGCTTTGTATATATATGTATATGAAATAAATATAGAAACAAAATAAAAACTATGTTTTTACAAGATATAAATATGGAGATATTTACAGCTGTATTGTATGTACACTAAATATTGCACATTGCTAAGTATTGCACATATTCCAGTATAATGTACATACATGTACAGTATGATTGCACATTTCCGTATGCAGAGTATTGCACAGTAGCTGGTAATGGAGTCTGGGAATAGACTGGTATGTAGGTGGTAATGGAAGTCTGGGGATAGACTATCAGTGCATCTGTGAGTTGAGAAGTGTTATTGCTTTTGGGAAAAAACTGTACTTAAGTCTGTTTGTCCTTGATCTGATGCATCTGTACCGCCTTCCTGAGGGCAACAGGTCAAACAGTACAGATCCGGGGTGCGAGCTGTCCATTGTGATGCGTTTCGCTCTGCTGACGCAGCGGGAGGTGTAGATGTCCATCATGGATGGGAGAGGGCAGCCAATAATCTTCTGTGCTGTCTTTACTACCCTCTGAAGCCTCTCCCTGTCTGCCATGGTGCAGCTGCCGTACCACACTGTGATACAGTACGTCAGCAGGCTCTCGATGGAAGAGCGGTAGAAGGTCAGCAGCAGGTTGGAATCCAGGTTGTGCTTCCTGAGGACTCTCAGGAAGTGTAGTCACTGCTGAGCCTTCTTGATGACGGCTGTGATGTCGTCTGTCCAGGTGATGTCGGTAGAGATTTGGACTCCGAGGAACCGGAAGGTGCGGACCCTCTCCACACACTCGCCGTTGATGGACAGGGGGTCTGGGTCAGTGCTGTGCTTCCTGAAGTCAACGATTATCTCTTTTGTTTTCTTGGTGTTCAGAGCCAGGTTATTCTCTGAACACCAAGCTGCCAACTTCAGGACCTCCTTCCTGTAGGCTGTCTCGTCTCCTTCTGAGATGAGTCCGACCACTGTGGTATCGTCAGCAAACTTGACGATGAGGTTGCTGTCACAGGCTGGACTGCAGTCATAGGTGTAGAGGCAGTACAGGAGGGGGCTCAGCACACAGCCTTGTGGTGAGCCAGTGCTAAGCATACGAGTGGAGGAGAGGTGGGGGCCAAGTCTCACAGTTTGGGGCCGGTCAGTGAGAAAGTTCTTGATCCAGGCACATGTGAGGAGGGGAGTCCGAGGGTGCCCATTTTGGTGATAAGAATGTCCGGGATGATTGTGTTGAAAGCAGAGCTGTAGTCCACAAAGAGCATTCGGACGTAGCTGTGCTGCTGCTCCAGGTGGCTCAGTGCAAAGTGGAGAGCTGCTGCTATGGCGTCCTCTGTTGACCTGTTTGCACGGTATGCGAACTGGTGGGGGTCGAAGTCTGGGGGCAGAGAGTCTTTGATGTGCTGAAGTACCAATCTCTCGAAGCACTTCATGATTACCGGTGTGAGGGCCACAGGGCGGTAATCATTAAGGTTGGTGATGGTAGACTTTTTCGGCACTGGTATGACTGTGGCTGACTTCAGGCTGGGCGGGATGATGGCTTGGGCCAGGGAGAGATTGAAGATCTTGGTGAAGGTGAGGGCGAGCTGGTGGGCACACGTTTTGAGCACCTTGCCGGGTACTCCATCAGGACCAGCAGCCTTTTTGGGGTTCACTGCCAGGAGCACCCGTCTGACATCGCGCTCCTGTACAGTGAGTGGAGTGGTGTGGAAGCCGGGTGGGGGTGGAGGTCGGGCAGGAGCAGAAGAGTGCTGCTGAGATGCATCAAAGCGAGCAAAGAAGCAGTTCAGCTCCTCTGCCAACGGTGCACTCAGTACTCCTGCTGTCACATCACAGCCTCTGAAGTTTGTGATGTTCTGTACTGTATGCACTGCCACACCTCCCGTGAGTTGTTGCTGGACATGTGGGACTCTATTTTCCTCTTGTAGTCCGCCTTGGCTTTTTTAATCCCTCTCTTCAGGTCAGCTCGAGCGGCGCTGTACATAGCTCTGTCGCCTGACCTGAAGGCGGCATCACGGGCTCTGAGGAGAGAGCGGACCTGGCTGGTCATCCATGGTTTCTGGTTTGGATAAACCTGGATGATTTTGTCCACAGTCACATTTCCGATGCAGAACTTGATATAGTCCAGCACCGTTCCTGTGAATGTTTCCAGTTCCTGGTGTTCAAACAAGTCCCAGTCTGTCTGTTCAAAGCAGTCCTGTAGTTTTGAGAGTGCATTGTCAGGCCAGGTTGTAACAGTCTTTATGGTGGGCCTAGTTCTGCGCCGTAGGGGGGTGTAGGTTGGGGAGAGCAGAAGGGAAAGATGGTCTGACTGTCCGAGGTGGGGGAGGGGTATGGCTCTGTACGCGTGCTTAATATTCGTGTATTCGTAAACATGATCCAGAGTGTTCTCCCCCCTAGTTGAACACTTTACATGCTGGTAGAATTTCGGTAGTACTGTCTTCAAGTTGGCCTTATTAAAGTCTCCTGCAATCATGTGAACACGATCAGGGTGAGTGCGCTGCTGCTCGTTTACGGTGTTCAGCAGGAGAGAGAGCGCTTTGTTTACATTAGCGTCTGGCGGTATATACACAGCTGTTACGATCGCTATTGTTAGCTCTCTAGGCATCGAAAAGGGCCGAAATCTTACCGACATGTACTCTAGATCTGGGGAGCAGTGTTTGTCTATGATTGTCCCGTTGATAACACTCCAAATAAAGTGTTATCAAAAAAAATGTGGAGCTATCTGGGTAACTAAAATGCTAAAGCTTTTTTTCACCTGGTCCCCTAGAAGTAGCAGTAAAAACAAAAACATCCATGCCCTACTGATTAACACTGGTATAGCACGTTAATTGCTGTATGTTAAATTTGCATTACTATGTCAAGTAAATGTCTACTGCCATCAAGTTTTCTCTGTCATTCCAACCCTGATTGATTCTGGAGCAGAGAGAAACTTCATCCATGCTCAACTTATTGAACAGCTGTAGATTCTTGTGAAACCTCTGAAGACCCCATTGCGAATGACCGTTTTAGATGGAGATCCAGTAGGAGCTAAATACATAAACCAATGATTAGCTCCTCCCAATCCTCTCCATTTGTTAGTGTTTTGGTTTAGCCCATATGTTTGTTTTGGTTTAGGCCCCTCGTTTTGGTTTAGCCCCTGATTGTCTCCACCTGTTTTCCACCTGTCCCTCATTTTCCCTGTGTATTTAAGCCCCGGGTTTGCCCCTTGTGTTTGCTGGTCTTTGTTGGTGTTATCTGCTGTTGTTTGTACTGATCTATGTACTGTTGCTTGTTCTGTTGGATTCTGGTGGTCTCATCTATCCATATTGACCCTGGATTTGCCCTTAATAAATCTCGCTTATCCCCGCATATGCGTCTGCCTCCTCGCTCCCTGTTACACAAAGACCAGCCTAGAAAGGATGCAGCAAGTAAGCTAGACTCCGGTATGTGGTTGTTCCATTGGGACGAAACTCTGGCTGTTTCTAAGCAGCCCGAGTTTGACATGTCCCAACGGCACCAAGCCGGAGACAGCAAACCCACTGGCGCTGAGGGAACATGAGCGTCTCGTCGGTCCCGCAAGAAGGCGAAGGACCTTCCCACCTTGTGTCCGGACGACGAGCGCTCAGGTAAGCGCCTCGGGTCTGCCCATCTTGAGCAACGCTGCAGGGAGGAGCAACTTGCAGCGCAAGACGTGGCTAGATGGATGGAACATTCAGAAGACCCTTACTGTGGTGCTCGGCTTATTCGCAAGCACCACTGCGAGCTGCCTATAGCCAAAGTAAGCCTTGGGAATGGCCGAGTGGTTCCTGTGTCTGTTTGTTCCTCCACGTTGGAGCAGCTGTTCCCAGCCTGAGTTCCTGAACCCGTGGCCGCACCCCACGGCATTCCTGAACCCGTGGCTGCACCCCGCAGCATTCCTGAACCCGTGGCCGCACCCAGCGGCAAGCCGGGTCCCGTGGCTGCACCCAGTGGCAAACCTGAGCCTCCGGGATAGTCGCCGCGCCTCCGGACCTGCCGCTTCTTGGTCTCCAGTTTCGGTTCCTTTGCTTTTGCCTTCGACTGTTCCTGGTTTTGTTTTGTTCCCTTCTGTCATGTCAGTGCCCGTTCCTGTTCCTGTGGTGGTTCCCGTTCCTGTGTCTCCTTTTGTTTCTGTCCCGGTTTCTGTTTGTGTGCCTGTTCCTGTTCCCCTCTTGTTTGCATGGTCTGTGGTCTGGTGGCTTTTTGTGGTGTGCCTCCTCATCCTCCCTCTGTGTTTCGTCCTCATTCTGTTTTTCCTCTGTTCCTGTATCTGGTTTTGTGTCGCCCGTTTCTGTTCCTGCTCCGGCTGCTGTTCCTTGTTCTCTGTCTGTGTCTGCTCCTGTTCCACGTTCTTGTGTCTCTCTTCTTGTTTTGTCTCCTGTTTCAGTGTCTGTGCCCTTGTCTTCTGTCCCTTGTTCCCGTGTTCCCACTCCTGTGCCCATTTCTTGACTTCCGTTCCTGTGCCTGCATCAGTTTCCATTTCTGCTCATGTTTCTGTGCCTATATCTATATATATAATAGCTTTATTGGATTACGCCTTCAGCCCCAGTGGTGTCATCATTGACGACCACAAGGTTGATGCTGTGGTGAAATGGCCCACTTCCGCTTCAGTCAGAGTTATAACTTTTTCTACGATTTGCCAACTTCTACCGATGCCTTATTTGAAGCTTCAGCTGCATTGCTGCGCCTCTCACTGCCCTTCTCAATGATCCCCCTAGAAAACAGGTACGTACTTACAGGTACCCTTACTTTTTAGTCACACAAACTCACAACCATGCAAAATAATAACAGAGATTGTAAACTCTTGGCCATTGTGCTTAATGCTCAAAAGATTCTAGAGTACCTGCATACAGCTAAATATCTCAATCCTCGACAAGCACGCTGGTCATTATTCTTTTCTAAGTTCATATTTTGTATTTCTTTTTGCCCCGGATCTCTCAACACAAATGCTTTGTCTAGAGTTTATCAAGATAACAAGGAATGAAAGTAAACTAACCTGGAGAAAATCTCTCCCTCAATTTTAGCATTTCTTCTATTTGTTGGGAGATTAATAAGGAAAGAGAAAGAATTCTGGAAAACTTAACTATACCCAATCAGTGTCCCTCAGGTAAAATATACGTCCCCAAACAGCTCAGGGATAGACTTATGATGTCCAGTCATCACTCACCTTGGGTAATCCAGGTGAGACCCGAACTTAGTAACTTATATCTAATTACTACTTTTGGGAATCAATGAACATGGACATTCATACATTCCTGTCTTCCTGTTCTACACGCTCAGAGTGTAAAACAATAAAGACATTGTCAGCTGGTAAACTCATGCTTTCGCCCATGCCTGCTAGACCCTGGTCTCACATTGACATTGATTTTGTCACCAACCTGCCACAATCACAGGGATTCATTACCATTTTTGCTATTGTAGATAGGTTTTCTCACAGTGTACATTTCATTCCATTAACTTCTCTACCTACTACATTCCAAACAGCCAAAACATTAGTAAATCATGATACTTTGGGATACCAGAGGACATGTTCTCTGACAGGAGTCCCCAGTTTTCATCACAGGTTTGGTCTGCTTTTTTTGAGCACATAGGAGTTTCAGGTAGTCTAGCTTTGGGGTATCACCTGCAATCTAATGGCCAGTGTGAACATGTGAATGAAGAATCTCAGTTCTGAATCTCAAATCTGACATAGGCAGAAATGTCTCAGAACTCTTTGATAAGCTCAGCTACTGGTATTACCCCATATCAGTGTTTTCAACCTCCAGTGGCTTCTTGGACAGGAATCTTGTTGGATGTTTCCACTGTGGACAAGTGCATGCAATGTAGTGAGGCAGTTTGGGAGAAAACTCACCAAGAATTGAGACTGTCCTTTAACGAAAGTCAGGCAGATTGTCACTGTGGAGACCAGGTTTGTCCACTAGGGGGTGTGCAGAAGGAAGTAGGACATTGAACCATAAATATGAGGTCATGTACGTCTAGGTTGTTGATGACAAACACGCATACAGACACCTGCCAACTGAAATCCTCGGCTTGAAACAGGAAGACATACTTTGCCAATATGTACATATGGTGTTTACTGTTTCAATATCTCAATCTCGATCTTGTAAAAGACAAGATGTTGTTTCATGACTTGCATGCATTGAATGCATGCCTTCAACTTGGACTGATATACGCACTGTGCCTAAACTTGTCCAGGTGCATGAACAGCACTTTTAATTCCTCTTAGGAAAGGCTTAAATGTCTGTTTGTTAAGCCCTTATTTTTCCTTGTTTTAATGGGAAAAATAGGATTAGCACCTGCATTTATGAAGTCATTGACTGCATGATTAGAAATGATCACCTGTTGAGCTTTTTCATTTGAATGCTTTGCAACTGTGTAGTTTCTGTAAGTAAGTAACAAAGTACTTAAGTACAAAGAAAACCTAGAAGATGAAGTCAAAAATGTGATCACTTCCCAAATACACAGTCTGAATAAAGGTACTGTGCAGGTACAGTTCTGTTCACCAAGATACAAACAATGTTAATGTTTCTTCAAAGGTGTTTTTGTGGTTTTAAGGTCCAATTGTGTACCTTCAATACTTTTTTCAGGAAAAAGTACATATTTGTGCCTTTTTATGATCTAATTTCTTAAAACAAAACAACAAAAAACTTGGAGACATGACAGGGTGTGTGGCAATAACACAGTAAAAAAATCTAACTGCAAATGAATGCGGCACAATTATGTTCCCTACATAAAGGCACTGAAGACGTATGACGAGTGATCAGACGAGAAAACAATGTCTTAAAACTGAATAGTAATTATTTTGAAGCATGATAAGATGAACTATTAGCTTACATCGATGAACTTGAATGTGTAAACGGTCAGTTTATACATTTATAATTTGATGTGATTATGGTTTCACTGTCCAGAAATTTCAGGCATTCATGCCGCATTCTTTTTCTTTCTCTTTCTTTCTCTCTCGCTATCTCTCTCTCAATCTCCCTGCGCTATCTTTCTTTCTTTTTATCTTTTCCTCAGAAGAGGCAGTTATAGCAGTAACAGCCAGTCACACAGAATTACGTGTTCCCGCAAGCCTGAAGACCACTCAGTATGAAACCACTGAGCTTTCACATTGCTCAACTTGGATAGCAGCCTAGGCAAACTTGAAGTGGCTTGGGTACTAAAACATTGACCAGGGATCATCATATGTTATAATCTAATTGTACATGTTTTAATTTAATCTTTAATCCTAACCTATTAAAACAGTCTGAAGCAATCAATCAGTTCCTGTTGCAGTTACAAATTGCAGAAAATATTTGGGATCATGTCTGGGGAAAAGGTTTTAATAATAATCAGTCTAAAAACACAGTCTAACAAACACACACAAATAAGTACAATTACAATATATTTGCATAGACGTTTTTTACTTTTTTCATCACTAAAAAAAAAGCATGCAGCCCCTGAAACAATTTGTGATCTAGAACTGACCATCCAGCATCAGACCTTACCTGACCTCGCTTATGCCCTTGTGTCTGAATTTCATCAAATCCTCACAGCAATGTTCCAACATCTACTATAAAGGTTTTGTGATTTTAACCTTGGAACACAATTTTAGACATGTACACTACCAGTAATCTTGTTGGTGATTACTTGATGCGTGAAAACCTTCGCAAACACACAGTATTTTTTGATTGACGCACTCAGTGCTACTCACAATTTTATATGCAATAATACTTTACTTCTGCTTTTTGGGCGAATATAGAAAAATGCATATAACTTTAATAACTGTTCATGTATAGCAATAATAGTAGACACAAATTAAGATTTGCCTGACTTACCTATGTTCTGTTTTCCTTTATGAGTTTGACCCTGTGTCAACATCATATCTAACTGATTTAATTATGCGTACAAGTTTCTAAGTTGGGTTGTCTAAGGTTGTCTTTTTTCAACTTTCTTAATTTTTAAGCATACATAATATGTACGGTACACTATATTACCTAAAGTTCTTTTGAATTCAGGTGTTCCAGCCACTTCCATGGCCACAGGTATATAAAGCCAAGCCTCTAGGTCTGCAGACTGCTTCTGCAGACATTAGTGAAAGAATGGGTCGCTCTCAGGAGCTCAATGAATTCCAGCATGGTACCGTGATCGGACGCCACCTGTGCAGCAAGTCCAGTCGTAAAATTTCCTCACTACTAAATATTCCACAGTCAACTGTCAGTGAGATTATTACAAAGTGGAAGCGATTGGGAACGACAGCAACTCGGCCACGAAGTGGTCAGCCACGTAAAATGACAGAGCGGGGTCAGCAGATGCTGAGGTGCATAATGTGCAGAGACTACTGACCTCAACCCCACAAAACACCATTGGGATGAATTAGAGCGGAGACGAGCCCTAAAATCTTCTAATTGGCTGCTCTTAGGTGTACTCGGATGAGGTTCAAAGGCAACCTGGCGTTCCTTCTGTAGGAACCCCCCACAATGGAGGTTTGTAAGTCAAATTTAAAGACCCATTTATTTTCTCAGGCATTTGAGTCCTTATAATGACTATGTATTCAGTATCTGTTCTGTATTGGTTTCTTCTGCCTTGCCAGTGTAGCTCTTCTATTTTATATATATAAAATACCACAGATGGGGGTTGTGCTCACAGCCCAACACCGTGCAGGATGCTTGGCATTTGCCAGAGAACACCAGGATTGGCAAATTCGCCACTGGCGCCCTGTGCTCTTCACAGAAGAAAGCAGGTTCACACTGAGCACATGTGACAGACGTGACAGAGTCTGGAGATGCCGTGGAGAGCGATCTACTGCCTGCAACATCCTTCAGCATGACCGGTTTGGCAGTGGGTCAGTAATGGTGTGGGGTGGCATTTCTTTGGAGGGCCGCACAGCCCTCCATGTGCTCGCCAGAGGTAGCCTGACTGCCATTAGGTACCGAGATGACATCCTCAGACCCCTTGTGAGACCATATGCTGGTGCGGTTGGAGGTCATACAGGCACGTGGAGGTCACACACAATACTGAGCCTCATTTTGAATTGTTTTAAGGACATTACATCATACATAAGTTGGATCAGCCTGTCGTGTGTTTTTCCACTTTAATTTTGTGTGTGACTCCAAAACCTCCATTGGTTAATAAATTTGATTTTCATTGATGGTTTTTGTGTGATTTTGTTGTCAGCACATTCGACTTTGTACATGTGACCCGAGGGCTACCTGATTCCAAATTGTGACCCGAGGGCTACCTGATTCGATTATTATTCGGTAACCAACCCAAAGAATTACCTAAATAAGGCACGCAGAGACGTTAAGAGGCTGGTATATTAACAGGTTTATTAAGGATAGAAAATTTGACAGCTGCACACATCATAGCGATCAGACCCACTTCTAAAATCACATCACCCTAGCACAATCTGGGCCTCGATGGGTTATTAATTACTAATGGTAAAATAACCACGCATAAAAAAAAGGAAGGAACCACAATACCAGCCTAGGTTCAACCCCCCATACTAAATTACACACTGTGATTAAATAAAATCAGTAGACAATGAAAAGAGATTACATAAATATACTTCCAGTCACCCACACTAATCAAATCAAAAATAAACCAAACGTGACACAGCAACCTTCAATATAGGTGGGACAGAAACCCGGCTTAAATGAGCTGAATATCCTCTACCTTTCAGCGTGCGCCTCCTAACCGTCCTTCCTAAATTAAAAAGGCACCAGATTAACCAGGGGTAAAATATATTAGGGGCTGCCCTGGGTCAAAAAGCCTCCCAATAATATACTAAAATATTCCTTTATTAACTATTTAAAAATGATGTTATGCAGAGGTATTAAAAAAGGGGAAGAAGAAAAAGCAGTGGCTATTGTTGCTGACCGTACAGACCGGTTAACTGTAGCAGGTGGAATGCACAGCGCAACTTCACTTTGTAGTACTTCAGATATCCCCAGGGGCTCACACAATATCTGTCACGCCACACTGCTGATTCAGAAAGCCCCCCACTCTCCCTTTAAAATAAATAAACAAACCATCATTAAGACACTAAACTGGGACCTCCTGTGGTTATTATTAATAAAAACCACCAATACCTGACAATACTACGACAGTAATACATATCGTAACTGCCAGCATTTACAAAGCATTTAAACAGCAACCGTACCTGTGTAAATGTGGGCTTCTCGCACACACACGGCGCCAGCAGGCTCAGTCACGTTCCTATGGTCTTCCCCAAAAGTTTAACATGCACATTAGCAACATACAGCTTCACGGATCTTCCCGACGCCGAGCTCAGATTTGCCCCCACGAGATCAAACGATACTTCGTTCTCCCTGCGCGAGACTATATAGCGGGTGAAGCCGAGATCAATCAAAACACCAGTGTCAAAATAAAAGCCCCCTCTATGCTTCTACCCATCACATACAGAACAAAGTATTCAGTGAGAATTGCTGAGTGTTTTGTCTCGTTGTGATTAGCTAGTAGGGTTTATTTTAACTGATTGTTGTGCAGCAACTTGGCCGACACGTAAATGTTCTGTAGAAATAAAGTTGACTTGGCTCTCCTGCCGCTCTCTCTCTCTCTCTCTCGGCGCGTTCTCTCTCTCTCTCGGCGCGTTCTCTCTTTCTCTCTCGGCGCGTTTTCTCTTTCTCTCTCGGCGAGTTCTCTCTCTCTCTCGGCGCGTTCTTTCTCTCTCTCGGCGCGTTCTCTCTCTCTCGGCGAGTTCCCTCTCTCTCTCTCGGCGAGTTCTCTCTCGGCGCGTTCTCTCTCTCTCTCTCGGCGCGTTCTCTCTCTCTCTCGGCGCGTTCTCTCTCTCTCTCTCGGCGCGTTCTCTCTCTCTCGGCGCGTTCTCTCTCTCTCTCTCGGCGAGTTCTCTCTCTCTCTCGGCGCGTTCTCTCTCTCTCTCTCGGCGAGTTCTCTCTCTCTCTCTCTGCGAGTTCCCTCTCTCTCGGCGAGTTCCCTCTCTCTCTCTCGGCGCGTTCTCTCTCTCTCGGCGAGTTCTCTCTCTCTCTCTCGGCGAGTTCTCTCACTCTCTCGGCGCGTTTTCTCTCTCTCTCGGCGCGTTTTCTCTCTCTCTCGGCGCGTTCTCTCACTCTCTCGGCGAGTTCTCTCACTCTCTCGGCGAGTTCTCTCTCTCTCTCTCGGCGAGTTCTCTCTTTCTCTCTCGGCGCGTTCTCTCTCTCTCTCGGCGAGTTCTCTCTTTCTCTCTCGGCGCGTTTTCTCTCTCTCTCGGCGCGTTTTCTCTCTCTCTCGGCGCGTTCTCTCTCTCTCTCGGCGCGTTCTCTCTCTCTCTCTCTCTCTCGGCGAGTTCTCTCTCTCTCTCGGCGAGTTCTCTCACTCTCTCGGCGCGTTTTCTCTCTCTCTCGGCGCGTTCTCTCTCTCTCTCCGCGCGTTTTCTCTTTCTCTCTCGGCGCGTTCTTTCTCTCTCTCGGCGAGTTCTCTCTCTCTCTCTCTCTCTCTCTCTCTCGGCGAGTTCTCTCTCTCTCTCTCGGCGAGTTCTCTCTCTCTCTCTCGGCGCGTTCTCTCTCTCTCTCGGCGAGTTCTCTCTCTCTCTCTCTCTCTCTCTCGGCGAGTTCTCTCTTTCTCTCTCGGCGCGTTCTCTCTCTCTCTCGGCGCGTTCTCTCTCTCTCTCGGCGCGTTCTCTCTCTCTCTCTCGGCGAGTTCTCTCTTTCTCTCTCGGCGCGTTCTTTCTCTCTCTCGGCGAGTTCTCTCTCTCTCTCTCGGCGAGTTCTCTCTTTCTCTCTCGGCGCGTTCTCTCTCTCTCTCGGCGAGTTCTCTCTTTCTCTCTCGGCGCGTTCTCTCTCTCTCTCGGCGCGTTCTCTCTCTCTCTCGGCGAGTTCTCTCTTTCTCTCTCGGCGCGTTCTCTCTCTCTCTCGGCGAGTTCTCTCTCTCTCTCTCGGCGAGTTCTCTCTTTCTCTCTCGGCGAGTTCTCTCTTTCTCTCTCGGCGCGTTCTCTCTCTCTCTCGGCGAGTTCTCTCTTTCTCTCTCGGCGCGTTCTCTCTCTCTCTCGGCGCGTTCTCTCTCTCTCTCGGCGAGTTCTCTCACTCTCTCGGCGCGTTCTCTCTCTCTCTCGGCGCGTTCTTTCTCTCTCTCGGCGAGTTCTCTCTTTCTCTCTCGGCGCGTTCTCTCTCTCTCTCTCTCTCTCTCTCTCTCTCTCTCTCTCTCACCCCTGCACTGACCAGTGCTCAGGAGTCACAACCCTTCGGGGAGCACGGGGTGGTCAGTCTTGTGGAGAATGACTCATTCCCAGACATCATCATCACGCCAGACTTACAGGACTGTGAATGGCCCCTTCCGAAGTTTGAGGGGGTGTCTGGAATGAACTTGGGGACAGAGTCTGGTAAGCCGCTGTGCACAGCCTGTGTGAAGGTGCTGAATAAGAGAAGACTGCGCTGCAGAACTGACACACTCTGGTGTGATGGTTTTAATCTGAGTGATGATGTGAAGCCAGAGTGGAGAGCACTATATAAACCACCATTACCTGAAAATGTTGCTGACCTGCAGTGGAGGATTTTACACGCTGGTGTCTCAGTCAACACATTTATTTCTGTTTTAAACCCTGAGATTTTACCACAGTGTACGGTTTGTCTTCAAAGAGAAACTGTATTTCATGCTGTTATGCATTGTTTTAGACTTTTTTGTTATAAGTACAACAAGAAAGAGAAGTCTAAGTGCCAACTGATCAAATTCATCCTTGGGCAGGGCTCTCTTCTCTCTCTGCCTCTCTCTCTGTCTCTAGCTCTCTTTCTTTCTTTTTTAATTTCTCTCTCTCTCTCTCTGAGTTTGAGGAGTGGGTGAATGAGCTCCTGTGTAACTAAAAGGTTCGAGCTGGTTAAAAAGGCTACAGCCCAGGCCAGGCGACACCTCCAGGGTAATAAGGGACCCCCCTCTTAAAGTTCTGCCGCTTCTATCCTTTGTACTTTTTTTTTTTATTTTTTATTTTACTAGCCTCAAGCCTGTTGGTGTTGGTGTCTATGATGTCTGTGTTGCACATAGGCAGTCAGTCATAGTTAAAGTAACACTCGTTAGTGAGTTTGTATGTTTCACAAGTGTCTCTAACAGTTGAACTGAAATTGTAAGCCAAAATCTGGCATAGCTTGCAAATTCATCACATCTTACATATGTGTTATAGACATACTGGACACATTTTAATGATTTCACTTCAAAGCATGTCGAATCTAAACTGAACATAATGCTTTGTACTGTTAAACTGAAAAGCAGTTAGTACAGTGGAAAAACTTGCAATGCACATGCGACATTAGTTTTCCTTACTAACATGCAGAATATGTGCCAAAATGCAAGGTAAACTCTCCATTAGACTTTATCATTTCCTTTTCATTTCATTTCATGTAAATGCATTTGAGAACACATTTGCATTTAAAACAAAACATGTGATAAAAGGAACGGCTGTACTGTGCCTTCATTCACATAACACTTTCATTACATGACTAATATACTTGCAGTACTTCAAACTGTGCCAGTTTGGCACAAACTCCCCTCCATTAAACGCATTATGTGAACACAATAATTGCTAAAACAAGATGATATAAAGAAAGCAACTGGATTTATGTGACGTTTTCTTGGCGTGCAACTGCTTAGAACAAAAACATCATAAGCATGTCTTTACATTTTTCTCTCATATGAGCTGGACTGTTGCTGTGATACTATGTTTTCTTTTCAGCCAAATTTAGCTGTGACTTCCCTA
This sequence comes from Pygocentrus nattereri, assembly GCF_015220715.1. NCBI lineage: Eukaryota > Metazoa > Chordata > Actinopteri > Characiformes > Serrasalmidae > Pygocentrus > Pygocentrus nattereri. The sequence goes on along the minus strand of NC_051222.1, from coordinate 7,230,087 downwards.
AATGTGGCATTAAGATATGCTGAATTATAAAGAAAATCACTAAAAATATTTATTATAGAATTGTTATTTACCTTTATTTAACAGGTGACTCCAATGGGCTTCGACTGTCTCAGATTTCCCAGGTTTATCAAAAATGTTCTACTCCTAAAAGATATGCCGTAAATAATGAGACGATCTTCTACCAAAGGCTTCACAGTCACAAAACTTTATCAGTTTCTAGATCACAATGATCAGCCTTGGGTTACTGAGCAAAAATATATATGTGTCGAGAAAATTAACATGCAAACGTACAAACATAAAGTTGCTACCAGCCTCTGTGCAGCCTCTGACTTGAGTGAATTAATTGAGACAAGAAGGTGTGAAGCATTCGTTTTACCAGTAGACACGTGTAACTCCGCCTCTTTTGAGTAGCACCAATGATAGGCATAACCATAGCTGGAGAATCAAGCAGTGACTTGCCAATTACAGGAAATGTATATAGAAGGGGAAAAAAACCTTAGTGATCTTCATAATCTGATTTTTTTCTTATTAAGTTGGCTTGAAAAACATACAATAGTGGAGGGAGGTGCACACAGGTGGATTATATCCTTGCTAAATGAGATTGGAGATTGTAAAGTGGGATTGTAAAAAGGGAGTAAAGGACTTGTATCGTTTGGCTAAACAGAGAGATAGAGCTGGAAAGGATGTACAGCAGGTTAGGCTGATAAAGGATAGAGAGGGAAATGTACTAGTGAGTGAAAAGAGAGTGTTGAGTAGATGGAAGGAGTACTTTGAAGAACTAATGAATGAGGAAAACGAGAGAGAAAGGAGGACAACGGGGGGAGAGATAGTGGATCAGGAAGTGCAGAGAATTAGTAAGGTGGAAGTGAGGGCAGCTTTAAAAAGGATGAAGAATGGAAAGGCAGTTGGTCCAGATGACATACCTGTGGAGGTATGGAGATGTTTAGGAGAGAAGGCAGTGGACAGTGAGAGGATGCCTGATGAGTGGAGAATCAGTGTACTGGTCCCCATTTTTAAGAACAAGGGTGATGTGCAGAGCTGCAGTAACTACAGAGGTATAAAGTTGATGAGCCACACCATGAAGGTATGGGAAAGAGTTGTTGAAGCAAGGCTAAGGTGAGCAGCAGCTTGGTTTCATGCCCAGAAAGAGTACCACAGATGCAATTTTTGCACTGAGAGTGTTGGTAGAGAAGTACAGAGAAGGTCAGAAGGAGCTACATTGTGTCTTTGTGGATCTAGAGAAGGCATATGATAGGGTGCCAAGAGAGGAACTGTGGTACTGTATGAGGAAGTCAGGTGTAGCTGAAAAGTATGTTAGGGTGGTGCAGGACATGTATGAGGATAGTGGGACAGTGGTGAGGTGTGCAGTTGGAGTGACAAATGGTTTCAAGGTGAAGGTAGGGTTACATCAGGGATCAGCTTTGAGCCCCTTCTTGTTTGCAATGGTGATGGACAGGTTGACAGATGAGGTCAGGCAGGAGGCTCCATGGACCATGATGTTTGCAGATGACATTGTAATCTGTGGTGAGAGTAGAGAGCAGGTGGAAGAGAATCTGGAGAGGTGGAGGTTTGCACTGGAGAGGAGAGGAATGAAGGTCAGTAGAGATAAGACGGAATACATGTGTGTGAATGTGAGGGAGGCAGGTGGAAAGTTGAAGATGCAAGGAGTAGAGGTCGTAAAGGTGGATGACTTCAAATATCTTGGGTCAACCATCTAGAGCAATGGACAGTGTAGAAAAGAGGTGAAGAAGAGGGTGCAGGCAGGATGGAGTGGGTGGAGACGGATGTCAGGGCTGATGTGTGACAGAAGGATAGCAGCAAGAGTGAAAGGGAAGGTTTATAAGACAGTAGTGCATCCTGCTATGATGTATGGTTTGGAGACTGTGGCTCTGTCTAAAAGACAGGAGGCTGAGCTGGCGGAGGTGGCGGAGATGAAGATTTTCGTTGGGAGTGACAAGGCTGGACAAGATTAGAAATGAGCAGATCAGAGGGACAGTGAAGGTGGAGCAGTTTGGAGATAAAGCCAGAGAGGTCAGGTTGAGATGGTTTGGACATGTGTTGAGGAGGAATAGTGGATATATTGGGCAAAGAATGTTGGAGATGGAGCTGCCGGGTAGAAGGAGAAGAGGTAGACCTCAGAGAAGGTTTATGGATTAAGTGAAGGTGGACATGGAGATGGTTGGTGTGAAAGTAGAGGAGACAATGGATAGGGCAAGATGGAGGCAGATGATCCGCTGTGGCGACCCCTAAAGGGAGCAGCTGAAAGAAGAAGAAGAAAGACAAGTTGTCTTGAAAAAGCCTATTTACTGTTCTTCATAAAGTTATTATTATTATAATAATCTCAAAAAAATCCTTAAATCTAAAATGCTCCATCCTTAAACTGACACTGACATTAAGGCAGCATCGAATTGAAGGTGGCACTCAGTTTAAGGTAGCACTAAATTTAAAGTGGCAATAAATTTAAGGTGGCATTGAATTTAAAGTGGCATTAAGTTTAAGGTATCAGATTTAGAGATTTAGAATAGATTTAGAGTAGCATTCAATTTAAGGTGGCACTGAATTACATTTAACATATGGACATATGGTCTGTTAAATGCTTTTGGCACATCCTCTTGCTGCTTGGCGTGGATGAACTTGAACTATGCAGCAGCGAACAACCAGATGTCCATGTATGGCAGTAACAGAATGTGTCATGTTTGCAGTCCAGTGCTGAGATTTAACACTGGAAGGCACACTGATTTGCAGATGCAATAGTTGATAAATGTGTCTTTCTCCATTTGGAGTGAGAATCAAAGTGGATTGATTTCTTTCATCTTAAAATGAAATAATATTAATCATATATAATCTTATAATATATACAACAAGGACGACTTAATTCGAAACACATTTTACAGTCACTGGTGTTATATGAATATGGTGTAACACCAGTGACGTGACACCAGTGACATTTTGGTTAAAATTTAGGATTTTGTAAATTGACTCAGTGGCAATAAGGTAAGCTTGTGCAACTATGTAAAGTCAGTAATGAAAATCATATATGGCATTACTTTGACAACATTTTAATCACCCAGCCATTAAAGCTCATAGCACTGGTGACACATGGAATTATGTGCTGCCTCATAAACATTATTATTAATACATTAATGAAATATAGTGAGCAAGTATAGAATGTCCTTCTCATGCCTCGAGATGCTTCCTCTCTGATGAGCCTTGACTCAAGGAAGCAGTTTAACAGTGGAGAATAGAGTTAAAAATGCAATGTTAAAATGTAACATAAGAGTCCTGGTAACACCAGTGACCATAATCTCAAAATGTAGTCTAGTGAAATGCAGTATAATGTTAATGATATGAATTGTAAATATTATTCTGTTTAATAAAAAATCCTAATATAAACCGCTTAAAAATATTGTTTTGTATTAAAAATGGTTCTGATAAAAAAAAGAAAAAAGAAGAAACCATAAGGGAAAAATATTTGATTTAGATCAACTTTGTAAACATGCATACCGACTTTTTGAGCTGTGCCTAATAGTGTAAGCATCCTTTTAAGCCCTGCAACCTTTGCAATAAGTTTTAATTGATTTTTTAAATTTTGCAATTTTTAAATTTAAAACAATGTAGACAATATAATAATGGGCTGTTATACGGACTCAGAACTGGCCTTTAACTTTCCACATTTCATCTTTGCACCCTAACCTTGTAACCTTGTGTTTTAGTGACATGCCATCCAACAGTTTTTGAAGGAACCAATTCAGCATATACACTGAAAAAAGTGAAACACCCATGTCATTTATTTGAAGTGTATTTGTATGTTGGTCTAATTGAAAATTATGATTTCTGGTTAAAACCTGTTTTGTTCAGTTTGCCCAAAAGCAAATACCACTCTTCAGAAAACAACGTAAAATAAATAATTTTGCTAAAATAATATTTTCACTTCAAGCCAGACGTTTAATGTCACGTGACCACATGACGTCACATCAGCTCAGTTCTTGTCAAGTTCGGCGGGCGCCATTACTTTGCTTTCAAAGTGATGCTCGTCAGTTTTGGACGGCTGTTTTAAACAAGGTAAGAATTCAAAAGTCTATTTCATAAAGCCAGTATGTGTTTATATGCAGAAATATGGTTTAGTGTCATGACAGGCAGTTAAGTGTTACTGTCTTTACGTTTTGCTAGTGAGTTAGCTAGCTAATGCTAATGCTAGCTAGCTAGCTATACCAGGGTATTTTCAAAAACGTAAGTTAGCGTGCATCTAGCTAGCTAAAGAAAATGAAGAAAAGGTTAAGTGTGTTTTTAAACATTATGTGTTGTGCGTTTATATATGTGATTGCGCTTTTTGACTCAGTTTAACAGAATATTTTGGGGTGATGCCTGTGATTAGCGGTTTGGGGGGCGGGGCTAGAGTTATTCGCGTTTTTCGCCTTCGTGAGGCCGTTCGTCAGTGACTGTCCACATGGTCTTTGCAAGAAAAACGGTGGTGTCGTTTATTTAGTGTGTTTTATATAATGTTAGGTCTAATATAAAATCATGATTTCTGGTTCAAGCCTGATTTGTTCAGTTTGTGCAAAAAAATATAAAATCAATATTTTTAGGTTTTAATGCCACATGACCTCGTAGATGTTTGCTCACCTCTTGCAGGAAACTCTTTTAAACAAGGTTTGAACGTCTATTTTTAGGAGAATGCTTATTTTTCATACTTAGTGGCAGTGTAGGCAACCAGTTATTGCTTTCCACACTGTCTTTATGTTCTCGGTGCAAGGGAGCTTGCAAGCTAACGCTAGATAAACAAAAAAAAAAAAAAAAGAAAGAAACCGAATTAATACGTTTTCCAGGATTTCTGTGTAGTCATAAATGCATACAATTAAAATAAGTATGTATAGATCTGTCATGCCACTGTCTTCAACTCGGTTTTACAAAATGTTTTTGGGCAGTGCCAGTGGTCAGCGTCGTGAAGAGATAACGTGAAAGTCTGGGGGGCTACATATATTAGCGTTTTTCCTCTTTCATGTAGGTCCTGCATCGTTAAACCACCTGAATGCGTATGGAGTCAAATTAGGGTCTTTAATGGTGACGAGAAAAAAAATATATCGCAAATATAAGATTAGCATTTTGCATTTTACGTTCCTATTTTGTTTTTGCAATACTTTCCCTCTTTTGCGTTTCTTTCTTTTCTTTGCGCGTCACTGCTTTTCTTTGCGTCTCGCATTTTACGTTCCTAATTTTTTTTCGCGCTTCTCTCTTTTCTTTGCTCTGGTTTTACCCTCTGTGTGGGGGCGGGGAAAGAGGCGTGGCCAAGAGCGAAAGGCGTGTCGTGAACGTTCCGCGTCATCAGTTGGAGCCACCGTTACACAGCGCGGCAATTCGGTTTACTGGTATCATGGCAGACGGTCGCCCAGCTGGACCACAGGTATATACACTTTATAGATTGATGGTAATAATCGACTTTTATAGACATATTATCTAATTCGGCAGCTGGATTTGTTTTCACTTACTAAACTGTGCAGTGTGATCAGGACTGTGAGAAGAGTCGGCCAGCTAGCTAACATGGTAACCATGGATACCAGTTCCACTATATAGCCAAATGGTTCCCACGGCGTCCACCGCTGGATCCCAAACCGTATTTCTTTAAACATATTATCTTGGTAAACGGTAAAGTGAGATAATGAACTCCAGTAAGTTAATTACGAGCTAACTTCAGTTAGTTTGAGCAGTGGGCTGGGCTGGTTGTAGCTGCTTTTATGTCTTCAAGAAATGTTAAATGAAGACTTTTAATTTAGGACCCATAATTTAGGCCATGCATGTGGAGGTAGTTGGTTGTTAGTCATGGAGCTAGCTGGGTTAACCTTACTCTGTATAATACACTGTTAACGGACACTTTATATTTAACAGAAAGAGTATCCTGATGTCACTACGGCCACTCAGACTCTTATACATTAGCTGACCCAAAGCTTAAGTCAACAGGGAGGTCAGGTCCAGCAACCGAGACAACCCCTCCCAACCCCACCTCCTTCTCCTGTTCCTCCTCCTCAACCATGCCTAGCACAGGATATGGCGGTTAACAATTACCTTTGCTGATTTAATTGTATGCTTATACTTATGAACAGTTTCTTGTATATCTGTAACATTCTGTTTGTTGCTTGCAGGTCATTTCCTGGTTTCTTTAAAGGGGCAGCACAAAAAAGGAAATTTGGTAGACCACTTGTCCAAGCTAAGCCACAAAAAAAAAATTGGAAGCCATTTGTTATTAATGTATTCCTCCTTAACAAGAGCACTGACACTTCACCCTCACCTGCTGAGGAACTGGAGTTACTCCAAGCTGGTTTGGGAAAGCGCACCATTTCAATTTCTGCAGAGTTGACACATTCTGAAGTAAGTTTAGATGTAACTTGTTAAATCTGTTTTTTTAGTATTGTTTGTGTATGTGTGTGTCCTTTAACGTCTGACATAAAAAGCTGCAGTATATGCTTTCCTAGCTGTTAGTACTGTCCGCATAAACATGAAACACTGCTGTATACGACAGTTTTCACCAGTTATCTTTTCTCTTACATTAGGCAATTTAGATTATGTTATTAAGTTTCAGGTCCCCTGAAATGCTCAGACCATGTGAATTCCCTGTAACTCTTTGTTCTTCTCTTTACTTTCTGTAGTTATGCAGCTTTCTTGAGGCAGAATTTCCCAAAATGAAGTCACTAACTGGAGGGTGGCTACTGTATAAGGCACCAGGTGCAGTGTCATGCTGAGCTAGACAGGCCATGTCAAAGCATAGACATGTGCAGTCACTTTAATATAGCTATTTTAAATATTTTGTATGTACCTGGACAGCAGACTTTTACATCATTAAGTTGGCTTGTCATTTTTTTTTCTTCTTCTTCTTCTGCACTCAAAATATAAAATGTTTCTCATCACACATTTTTTGAGCTAGAACCAGGAAACTTTACAGTATGGTAGAACCTATAGCCGAGGAGTGTGCTTGTGTGCACACTACACCACAGACACATTGCACCCTCCACACCACACACACACCACACTTCACACCACACACCAAACTTCCACACTTTACTATACCAAACACTACAAAAATACTGCACACACCATGCCGCTCACGCCAGTCATCACAGCATACACACACCACACAAACATACCACACATACTTTGACAAGTCTACTTAGTTTGTTTGCAAACTTTCCCTTTTTAGTTTTATTATTTTGATGTGATCTTACTTTTATTTAACATGTGTTTTTGAATGTGGCAATTATTTGTTCCAACTATGGCTGTACTTTATTATTGTACTGTCAGGAGGCAATGGAAGACGAAAACTTACTGTTGTACCACCAGATTCGGAGGGCTACACTGCAAGTCTTATCAAGACGGTGACTTCAACTGGAAAAACGGCAGTCTACATAGTTCCTCTGCAAGACGAACTTTCTCTTGATCCACTGCCATTCTCTGCAGAAGAATTTGAAAAGATGCCAAAGGCTGAGTGTCATCAGTGCAGAACCACTATGCCACTACAGGTGCTGTATTTGCATGTCAAATCCTGTGGTGGTGCAATTTCAACAGAAGATGAAGAGGTATGTAATTTCATGGTAGCACGTTTCATTTAAAGAGAAGTTTTCATTGTAAAAACATTGTTTTATGCAGAATATATGCACTCACTCCTTTATATTAGGTTCACCTACCTGTAGTCTGCATTCATAGTCTTTTAGCAGGTGTATCTATCATAGGTGCACTTTGTAGTCTTACAGTTGCATTATCTATTACCTAGTTCATTAATCGTCAGGACATCCACATTTGTAAATAAAAGTGCCAAAAAATATCCTTTGTGTCATGCCACAGAATAACTATTTTGGTTCTTTCTCTAAAGACCCTTTTAATGGATACATTATATGAAGGTTTTTTAAACTTTAAAAAGTTCATGACATTCACAATTTTAAAAAATTGTTCTTTTAATAAGCATTTCTCCTTTTTGTGCTGTTGGCCTACCCTGTAGAGTTCTAGACAATCCTTACTGCTCAGTTTGTTGCACTCATTGTCTAATCAGTGGTCAATTACTTTATATTTTTGTTTTTTAAAACTGCAACAAAATCACTGTCTGGTCCACTCGTCATGTCTGTGTCACTGTGGTGCTGAGAATAATCTACCACCAAAATAATACCTGTAGGGGTCCTGACCATTGAGGAACAGGGTAACAAAGTATGCAGAGAAACTGATTGAATACAGTCTGTAATTGTAGAACTACAACGTTGACCTAAATGGTACGTTAGACAGTGAGTGTAGATACAGGTAGGTGGTCAGTGATTCTGGTCAGTGATTGTGTATGTCCTGTTGTCTTTAAAATGTTCTGTTACCTTATTACTGTAGGTATTGTACTTTGTAACATTTTTTTTTAAAGATGTCTGTGACTGACAATGATGATGATGGTGGTGATATAATCACCAAAGAAAACAACGCTTCATCTTCCTCTAAACACTGTGAGGTGATATAGACATTTGCTTCCAGTTTGGTCAACTACATTATTTTTATTTATGACATCTAAATGTTAAATATTGTTTTGTCAGAGTTGCCTGTCAGTAAGAAGTGCAAGATCAATCATTCATTCAATTTCTTAACTGCTTCATCCTAGTCAGGGAGTGCAAGATCAACCAAATCTAATGTGCCATGATTGCAAGCAGTGTTATTTCATCATATTTTGTTTCTATAGCTTGTTTTATTTGGCTGTTTACAGGATGAGGCACAGTGTCCCATTTGTTTGAATGTATTTCCACAGAAGGACCTGCTTGTGCATGCAAGTTTATGTGGAGACAGGTATGTGGTGTTGTATGTGGTAACTTGTCAAAGCATCACAATCAACCATTTTTTTTCAGAATGTGTGCTTTGTGAATTTAGACTTTTAAAGTAAAGTATGTTATGATTCCTGTACACAGCCTGGATTGCATCACAAATGACATCCCTTACTGCACACCTGAATGCCAAGCAAAGAATCAGACAATAACATGGTCCAGTAACATTTATATTAAATAAAATTGTCACAGAATATCAGCAAATATTAAATGCTTTGATTTGATTAAATAATAATAATTATTCTTCACATAGTGAGGATGATGTCCTGCGTTTGCTTGCGAGTAAAGTTGATGGAAGCAGGGACTTCAAGATCTTTGTTTCTCGCACAGACTTCTTTCAACGAGCCATGCTGCAATGGCAACGGCAAAAGAGAGGATCCCTTGCTAACACTTTAAAAGTTAATTTTATTGGTGAAGCAGGTGTTGACACGGGTGCAATTAGAAAGGAATTTCTTACCAGTAAGTTATCAGCAACATTTCACTGGACATTTTCATTTAGAAACCGTTTACTTTCACTGTGTGGTTTACTTGGGTCTCTGCGAACCAATAAAATCACTTTGATATTTTATTGTAGAACTGGTCAGTGGCATAGAGGAACGGCTTTTTGAACATAGAGGGGACAGGCATGGAAAGAGTCCAGTGTACTCCATTAATGATATGGACAAAGGATTCTTCAAGTCAGCAAAATTTCTTTTTATTGGGAATTAATTGCATTTGTGACAATTAATTGCATTTGGCAAATGTATGTGTTCTTCTTTTTCTGTTTCAGGACTGCAGGAGAAGTGTTTTCGGTCAGTTTGGCTCAGGGTGGACCTGCTCCCTGTTTCCTCAGGAAGTGGTGCTATGATGTCATCTCAACAGGGGAATTAGATTAATCAAAACTGTCAAAAGATGATGTAGATGACTCTGAACTTTACAATTTGATTAAACAGGTGACAATGTTGTTTTGAATGAATTGGCATAATTCTGTTTTTCAAACTACCATTTTTGATAACTGTATGCTAACTGTCATGCATGCATTCTTTCATGTGAGGTTGAAGAAGCAAGTGATCTCTCTCCATGGAGCAATGCTATAATTGATTGTGGGTTTACTGGGGCGATCAACGAGGAGAACAGAAACGCAATCATAAGGTATGAAACATCTCAATGGAAGATAAAATACCAAGGACATATGGAGATAGCATACTTATATAGCTAATAAAGTTTGTTTTTATCTGAACCGATATCCATGTTGGCAGTTTTAACTCAATCACAATTTTAAGGTGTACTGTGCTAGACAATGGTCTAAACAAAACAAAACTAGGAACATCTCACAGTGTTACTTTGCGTTACGGCTGCCTACAGCGCATACATTTATGTGGTGTACCCTCTCAAAGGTCTATAGTGCTGCATGCAACTTTGCGTCTGATGCCAATGTTGAAGCAACTGCGCAAAGGTCTCCAGACCTACAATTTTGTGGAGGTCCTGGAGGCACACACAGAACTCTGCCAGCGTTTCTTTGTCCCTGGTTTGACGGATGATGATAAGGTTTAGTATAAAAACAATATTAATAATGCTTCTTCACTGTATACTGTCAATGATAAACTTAGATTTTAATTTTTAACACTGTATTGGTCCTGTCCTGAGTTGTATATTTACTTTTCTCTTAACATTTTTTTGACTCAGTACAGCTGTGTAACATCTTTACATAGTTTACAGTAAATTCCTGAGTGATCAATTTGTTGAAATGCAGCCTTTCATAACAAGGAAGAAGCTTTGTATAACAGTTGATATAGTGTGGCCTACATGACCTAAAAATATTTTAATGTGTCCTTAAGGTCGATGCAGATTTCATCATGCAGAATATACTCTCGGAAATGTCGGAGAAGGGGACGATTAGAGAAGCCTGTGAGAGTTCCCTCATCAATTTCTTTCAAGATTTCCTTCAAGAAATCGAAACTGCAGGTCAGTGTGTATGCTTTACAGTATTAGAAGAAGAAATTAATTTACATTGCTTTTTAGAAACTAGTTACAGTTAAACCATTTGAAAATGTTCAGCAAAGACATCCCTTGTGTTTTAGGAGGCGAATATGAAGTCCAGCCTGGCGCAGACGTCTCCTCCCTAACTGTGCCCTTTGTAATGCAGTGGCTTGCTGGTCAGGCACACAAGCCACTTCTTGCCTCTGAACTACAGGAGTTCAAGATTACACTAAAATTTGACCATGAGTGTACACTGAGAATGCCAGAACACAAAATATGCTTCCCTGTTGTAAGTGCGTGTGCAAAAACTATTACGTTTCCTACTGCACATATGACCAACTATGATGCATTTACATTTACATTTATGGCATTTAGCAGACGCTCTTATCCAGAGCGACTTACAAAAGTGCTTGTCATTACTTCAGAATATCTCATGTTAATAAAGGTCGACATAATTTTAAAGAGCTTTGCTCTAAATTGCTACCTGAAGTTATCTATGCATTGAGACCTAAACAAATACAACAAGTAGAAAAATACCTACAACTCAACACAGAGTCTACAGAACACTAAACCTGCTGAAAAAAAAGGGAAAAAAAAATAAAAAAGTTTGTAATATAGTGAACAATAAAAGAGGTGAAGATCTTTAATAGACAGTGTTAGTGATTAGATAAGTGTAGTGTAAAGAGATAGGTCGATGCATTTAGAACAATCATGGTACAAGCCATTCAGGCTGACCATGAATTTCACAGAGTTTAAATAGCTCAGTCAGGTGTGATGGGCTAAGGCGTACAGGGCAGGGGGTCTCAAGTCTAAAGCTGAGAACCTCTGGCTTAATCAGTTTCATTATGAATTGTTCATACACAGGTTAATAAAGTTATTCCAAAATGGAACTGGAATGTTTGAAGAACACTTAGACACAAAACCCCTGGTTCGATTCAAATCAGTTTTTACTGGGGGAGGGGGGGAGTTTTGTCATTAAAAAAAAAAAAACAACAATACATTTGTTATTCAAAGAATTAGTTATTCAAAGAACTATAAACCTGACTAATACCTCCATGTTTTCTGGAGGAGTCACAGGACTGCTAAGGAGTCCCAGCTCCCACATCTGATTTGGGGACAAATTCCCCTCTGTGCGGACCGGATGGTTATTCCAACCATTCGTAAAGGCATCAAGGCTGGCTTGGAGTCGTGGCAGGAAAACATACTGAGCACAGAACAAGTGCAAGCTGTAGGATGGATCCAGTAAGCCTTCCTCTTCTAGGCTGTGTAAAACATCATAGAAGATGTTTGTGACTGCCATCCAGATATCACGCCACAAACGTTCTATTCTGAGAAAACAGGGAGAAAATCAGAGACATAACACTTATTTAACTCATTTCAAATGGTCTAATATTTTATTAAAAATATCTGCACAAGACCAACTTCTCAAAATTTGGACTAATATTAAACTAATGATTTAAATGTAAAATTGCTCCTTTATCTCCCAACATACAGAGCACACTGAAAGAGGTTGTTCTTTCACTGAGAATGTTTTGGTGCTTACCTTTGGTTATGCACGCTTTTGCCAGACATGTAACTTCCCCTACCACAGCCACGGACGGAGAACATGCACCTGGCAATCTCCACATTTTCTACACCTGGGTCCCCTCTGATCCTAAATGTAAAAAAAAAAAAAAAACACAAAACAGAGAACTGGGCAGAGTAAAGTTGGTATAGTCAATGCTGTTATATTTGGACATATATGTTTTTAAATAGAGGAATGAAAGTTCTGTTATTGCATTGCCCTTAAAAAAGTCTCATTATTTTTATTTGTGAATAAAACTTAACTTGCCTTAATGGAAAGCCATTTCTCTCTACTGACTGCAGGAAGAAACCAAGAGCAGTGGATGCCTTGTTTGTTGCAGCACCTAGGTACATGACCTGAAATACATTTAGAATACATGTTAGTAGGTCTGGCACTATTAATACATAACAGAATGATAGCAATTTTGTTAACTAACTAAAAGTTCACCTTTCTTGAGTAGCCATCAATGCCACCAAAGATCACAAAGCCATACCTGAAAAACAGCAAGCATTTAACTATTACTGAACATATGTATTTCAGCAGCTACTAATAATGGGTAAATTGTGTGGTCTAGTTTTTAACCCCAGTCCTGCAGACATGCTGTCCTCCAGTTTCACCTGCCCAAACACACCTGATCCAGCTCATCAGGTAATTATCAAGCTCTTCATGAGCTGAATCACGTGTGCTAGGCAGTCCTAGAGAAGTGGTTTACTAATCGATCCTCAGGGATCAACTGGGGGGCCCTGAGGACCATATGAGAACCACTGATCTAGGGAAGTGCTTCCCAAACCTGATCCTAGAGTACCCACCTTGCCCTCCTCTTAGCCAAAGTGGGTATGTTAAAGCAGGAAAACACTAAAATGTTAAATGGTAAGGTACTCCAGAACCAGAACCGGGTGTATGTGGTTATTTCCCAACCACTTCTTTGCACATTTTAGCGTTTCCCTCTTTTACACTCCCACTTCAACTCAGTAAGGTGTTATTCATGAGCTGAGCCCAATTTCCAAATAGCATCTTATTGTTAACATTATCTAAAACAAGCTTCTGGGATACCCAGCCCAGATTAGTGAACCAGGAGTGTAGGAAGCAAGGAAAACAATAAAATGTGCAGAGCAGGTGGTCAAGATTCAGTACACTTACCTAGGTAATAAACTAAAAATAATTCATACCTGATAAGCTTGTGATTTGTGTCGACATGGACGAGATGGAGAGGGCCACGGATGGAGTATGTCCTTCTTACAATGCACCTCAGCTGGGTCATTCTTAACAGAACTCCAGTTGGGTCCACACGATGCAGGGAATCCCACACCCTTGTCCATTGCACATGATGGCCCAGTGCTTGCAGTCTTCCCTTCATCATTCTGTAACCTAAATTTGGACTTTCAAGTTTCACTGATCTGACAAGGTTGTCCAACTCATCATCGGAAATCTTGCTGTACGTAAGTCTTACAGAAATTCTGTAGTCATGGAGTTTGCGTTTCACTGTCTTTGTTGAGACACAGAGAAGCTGGGCAATGCAAGGTATTGGTAGATGCATATTTACTAATCTCTGAAGATGATCTCTGGAGATGATAAACTTTGGGCGTCCCTTTTCTCCATATTCCATGCCAACAGAAATTGATGGAGTACTATTTTCTGCAACATGCATCTCCACAATAGCTTTCAAAGTTATGAGTGCACAAAGAACTTCTTCAGGTAGCAAAATCCGGTCAGACGCAGAGGTGATAAAGAGAAGTTCATGGTTGCACACAAACTGTAGTCTAAATCTAGTGGTTGTCGATCTACCAAGTACTGTAATTTATAAAGCAGCCTTTGCATAAGAATTCCTCCCAGTATGACTGGATCAGAAGCATTAGGCACAGAGACCTAAAAAGAGAGAGTGGCCATTAGTCCAGTTATCTATTTATATTGTGTAGCTACATAAGACTAAGATTGACATAATTTTAGATCACTATTTATCCGTTTAGAATTTGCATTTTTACTTCAGACATATCGAAAACCATATTGGTGAACAACACAGTCACAGCACAGTAAAGTGATATGACTTATTCAACTAACTAAATTAGAATTAAAATAATTTAGTTAGAATGTGGTATGGGTATGTATTTTCAACTCCAGTCCTTTGGACCTACAAGCTTGCACAGTTTTAACTATTCCCTGCCACAACACACCTGATCCAGCTCATAAAAAGCTAGATAATTACCTCATCAGCTGGATCAGGTATCTTGGGACACTAAATAGCTGTAACTGTGCAGGGCAGTAGGTCATCAGGATTGGAGCTGAAAACTACTGGTCTACTGAATCAGGCCAGTGGTTCCCAATCCTGGTCCTGGAGTACTCCTGTCTTGCACATGTTGGTGTTTTGTCAGCACCCGAACTAATTAGATGGTCATGAAGCCTTTACTGTGTTCGTGTGTGTGTGTGTGTGTGTGTGTGTGTGTGTGTGTGTGTGTGTGTGTGTGTGATGCAGAAGGAGACACCAGAACATGCAGATTTACCACTTTCTACCTAGACATGGTTCGGCACAGAAGGCTTACAACTTGTCCTCAGTAGTTCCCTCAGCTTCCATAATTATGTGTACTCAAAACCATCTGGATGGGAGATCTTAATAATAATAATAATAATAATAATAATAATAATAATAATAATAATCATATGGGCAGGAACCATTTGGCTGTATAGTGGAACTGGTATCCATGTTTTCCATGTTAGCTAGCTGTGACGTTTTAGCTTTGTTTAAAGGGTTTTCATTTATGTTTAGTAGCAAGTTGGACATTTAACCTATAGTTTATAGACTGCTTTCATGTTTTGTGATATTAGTAATATAATTCTTATGCATAAAAATGAGTGGATGAAGTAGTAGGCGATGTGTACTAATGAAGTAATATTCATTTTACATTATTGCATCTGTAGGAAAAATAGTGCAATATCTCCAGTATGTCTAAAGCATAGTTAACAAATTAGTCTGTGGTAATGTTGGATTTTGCTAACTGTTCTTCCAAAAAAAAAACCGTGAAATCTCATACTCTGTTTTACAGGTTTGCTGTTCTTTGCTGGTAAGGTCACAGTTGTAGCTGTTACTGAATTTGGTAAGTCCCAAAATGAACAACAATGAATATTTTCATGTTGCTGTTAAAATAGGCATGACAACACCCCCCCAATGCAATCCTTTAAAGAATAGCTTTGCACGTATCACTGATGTTTTCTTACAAATGCAGTATGTAGCTTCAATAATTTTGGGTGAGTTTGCAGTCAGGTGTTCACCAGTTCTTCACAGAAAAAAATGTTTTTCTTTAAACTTTTCGGAGCAACAAATTGTGCAGTTCTGATTATGCATCCCTGTCTGTAATGGAGTGGTTATTACATCTGAATATGAAAATTTAAAGTTGGGTTCACTTAATTTTTTTACTCTTTTTATTATATGTATATTTAAAGAATTAAAACAACCTCAAAGTAAAGTCTATGCAAGTATCAATAAGGTTTTCCAAATGAATGTATGTTAATTTGCAATAAATAAATAATGAAATATTCTACTTTAAGGAGAATGTTTGCAATTATCATTCCAAAATGAAAATGAATCTTTTTGAAATCAGATATTCAGGATTGCTGGTTCAAAAGGTTTATAGACACAAATAATGATACCTCAGGTATACTGTACAATTTTAAATGCTGTATGAAATTAATATGTACTTACCATAAAACTTGTTGCTTTGCTGCCTAACTTTGGATAACGATTAATAATTTAAATGCCGTTATCCCATGCTGCATTTTGTAAAATTGTGTTAAGCGGCAAATAGAAAAGGTGGATGTTTGTTTTCTTCTTTTCATAGTCTTCCAATGAATGTGGAAATGCAAAGACTATGGTACTTCTGTGTCACGAAGATCTGAGCTTCTTAAACGTTATAAGCTTCAACACAGACATTATGGACGCCGTCATTCATATCTGTGCATCTATTTCAGTTGTCCATGTACCTGCAAAACTTGGAATGCACTTTTGAGCCACTTGTCAAGATGTCATCAGCCATCCTCACGAAATGAATTGACTACATTTAAATGTCTCTTATGCAGTTCCAAGCAGCGATCAAATTTGAAAGACTATTTTCAGCATTTAGCGCATCATCTGCAAAAGAATGAAACAGTAGTTTGTGTGTTTCAGGGGTGTTTGTACAAAACAAATATTTATGGTTCCTTTTGAACTCACAAAAACAGAAATCATAAGGATTGTTCAGTAAATGACTTAAAGCCTGGAATACTTGAGAAACAGGGGTCAAGCCTAGGTATTTCTGTTGAAAGTCATTATTCTAACAGTGTCCAAATCAGTGGCATTAGTCCTGAGCCATCAGATGATTTAAGTGCAGAAGTCTTGTGTGATTCTAGTTTTGTACCGGATTTACATGACTTAAATGTTGAGCTCAAGGTTGCTTCTCTCTTACTGAAGCTAGAACATATTTATCTTGTTTCTAGTGTGGCTGTTGATGAACTTTTGCAAGAGTTTGAGTATTTAATAAGCACTGCCTCTGTCCCTCTTGTTCATCAAACCATAGCACAGCACTTACAGAATGTTAACTTTCAAGTAGATGAAACTGTTCTACAAGAGCTAGCATCTACTCTTTGTAAGTCAATTCCAGTAACCGCTTCTTTTGGTGCTCATGGCCCATTGTCCACTGCCTGGAAGCGAAAGAGGTACTACAAAAAGCATTTTAATATTGTAGAACCTATAGAATTTATCCTTGACTCCCAAAACAGAAAATCCGTTCAATATATCTCTATACTTAAATCTTTACAGCAGATCCTAAGTTGTAAAACGTTTTTAGATAAATCTGTCAATTTAAAATCTCCCCATCAAATTCATCCAGATAAAACACTGTATAAATCCTTTTATGATGGTAGTAATTACAAAGAAAATGTACAGTTGTCAAATGAGTGTGCCATTTCTCTTATTCTGTATATAGATGATTTTGAAATTTGTAATCCCCTCGGCACCTCAAGAAAAAAGCATAAAATCTGTGGAGTCTATTGGGCATTGGGAAACTTGCCTGCTAGTTGTCACTCATCGCTGTCTAATATATATTTAGCTGCACTTATTCATAGTGAAGATGTTAAGTGCTATGGTTATGAGTATTAAAGCCCTTAATAGATGATCTTGTTACATTGGAACAACAAAGACTGTTTTTTGCCAAGTTGGAGAAAACTTTGAAAAGATTTGTTCATTGTGTAGTAGCAGACAATCCTGGGGCCCACAGTATTGCAGGTTTTGTGGAAAATTTTTCAGGTAAATATGTTTGCAGGTTTTGTACAGCAGAAAATGCAGATATACAAACAAAAGAAGTCAGGTCAGGAGTGTTTTGCCTAAGAAGCAGTGATCTTCATACTTCTCATCTCAAAGCTATTGAAGAAAATTCATTTCCTACTCATTTTGGTGTAAAAAGGAAGTGTGTGCCGTCAGAAAATCTGTCCTATTTTAGTGTGACGCAGAGTTTCCCCCCAGATATAGTTCATGATCTCTTTGAAGGAATTATCCCTGTTGAAATTGCTCTGTGTCTTACAAAGCTAATTTCTAAAAAATATTTTACATTATCTGAACTGAATGAAGCAGTGGCCACATTTCCATTTAAGTGGACTGATAAGACAAACCGTCCCTATTCTGTGCCCCTCACCTTCACAACAAAGAAAACAATCGGAGGAAATGCACATGAAAATTGGAGCCTCTTGAGATTTCTTCCTTTCTTGATCGGAACCAGAGTTCCTTTAAATGAACCAGCATGGGAGGTCCTCTGTGAATTAAAGGACATAGTAGAACTTGTTGTTGCACCTTTTCACACTGAGGAGTCTATTTCCTATCTTGACTTCAAGATATCGGAACACAGGACAGTACTTCAAGAAGTTTTTCCTCTTGGAAAAATTCTGCCTAAACATCATTACCTGGAGCACTATCCACAGTTGATACGCCAGTTTGGCCCCCTTGTTGCACTATGGACTATGAGATTTGAAGCAAAACATAGCTTCTTCAAAAGAGTAATCCGTCATACAAACTGTTATAAAAATGTACTGTATTCGTTAGCTCTGAGGCATCAATTTCAGGCTGCCCATTATCTGCATCTGTGTCAGTTTTCCAAGCCATCTTTGGAGGTTACTGATGTTTCAACGCTTCCAGTTGAGGTTCTAAATGAGGACATCGTACTTGCAATGAAACAGAAACATATGGACACTGTGAGCCTTGCAAAAAATGTGTCCTACAATGGCTTCCACTATAAGACTGGAATGGTGGTAGCCCAGGGGTCGCTGGCTGGACTTCCAGAGTTCTGTAAAATAGTTCAAATGATTGTTGCAGAAGAGACACTGATTTTCATTGTCAAAAAATTGGATGCCTGGTACCTGGAGCATTATCGAGCTTATGAATTGGCCATATCTGCAACTAGAGAACTAAGCCTTCTTGGGGCACATGAACTGAATGATCTCTACCCTCTGGTATCCTACATAGTTGGTGGATGACGCCTCATCTCTCTGAAGAGATACATACATGCATAAGGTATGGGTGTGGAGTTGGAAATGTAGACATTTTCGCTTTTTTTTAAACTTCTGTGAACCTTCTGTTTTGCCTGCCGGAAACGCACTCTCTTTTGTAAGAATACCTATCCCATTAACTTTGAATTGCTTCTAATCTATGTCAATTCTGATAAAACGGGCAGATATTTTATAGTATGTGATACAACTCTGCAACAGACTATCAACTTAGATTTCAGAGTTGAATGACATTGCATTTAAAACAGATTTCTTTAAATGGTTCATTGTACATTTTGTACATCCATTCCTGGTGCTATACCCTGCAATAAGTTGTAATATTAAATGGGAAGTTCCATATTTCACATTTGAGTGAAATGTATTGATGTTTGAACACTAATTGATTTCTCAACCTCAATTACCTGATTTCATATATTTTTTAAAAAAGCCAGTAAAACAAAAAGCATTTTTTGTGACTACTGGATTTTCTATATTAAGAACACCTTTAGGATTTGTTTGGGGTCTGGTGCAAAATATTGTCTTAAGAAAAACTGTGCTTTGTACTTTAACTTTATAAAAGAACAACTTACTTCTTGTTTTGATAATGTCTTTTTTTTTTAGACAGGTACAGTTTGCTCAAATGTGAAATAAGGTGAACTTGACCTTCGAAACAGCTTTTGTGCTTGGACTACATGATATTAGGGGAAAAAACCTTTCATTGCAATGTATTTTTTCAGTGATAATTATTGCAATATTAAAAAAAAATACAAGACTTTTCACCAGAAATAATTTAGTCAATATTTTATTATAATAATGCACTCAGTGTATCCAAAATTAGACCTAAATAAATTAGATGGGGCAGATATAATTTGCCTCTGTTACATATGTCATGAAAATGGAAGTGTTATAAACTTGGGTAATTTTAATATAAGGCTTCAGTTTTTGTTGCACAAATGTTGGGAATTTCCTAAAGTTATTTAGTGTTTTTTTTACCTGAGAAGGAGAGGGTTGTGAATAAATTATGAATATTTCTATCATTTGCTGTTGCCAATTTTGTACACCTAATGGTGTTTTTATTGTATTTTTTATTTTTTACTAGGTCATTTAGGAGCAGATGACATGGCAGTGAAAAGGCCAGCCAAGTTGCGAGTTATTCTCACTCCTGATGACACCAGGAAGCTAATTCTGCCTGATGGAATACCAAAAACAATGGGGGAGCTTATGGATTAAGTCATCAAACTGTGTGCGCTTAGTGGGAATTTCAGACTGCAGTACCAAGACAGAGAGTTTGAAGATGCACTAGTAAACCTGACTTCTACCACTGAACTTGAGGATTTTGCACCTATCAAGGTCATCCCAATAACTGATGACTGTAGCCAAGAATTTAATCTCACAGTCTGTGATGATTTAATGCCACAATCATCAGATGACACAGAGATCCTGTCCTCACCCTCCAGCTCTGCTTCTACACGAACTCGGATGTGACCAAGAGAGTTTCATATACCAGGGTTTTCCTATGACACTGAACTTCAGTTAGAAAAGGGAAATGCGGTATATAGGTCAGACTTGACCAGGTTGACACTGAGTTCAAAAACTAAGTCAGATATTCTGGAAAAGCTAGCTGAAGAAATATTCAAGTACAAAGCCTACCCAACAGATGCTGACTTCAGTGATGTTGCCGAAGCACTGATCAAGAAACATCCATGCCTCTCTGAACCAGGTTCATACAACTGCTGCTATGGGTGGAAGCAGCGGCTGAAGACAAAAAGACGACTACGGAACTCAGCTAAAAGGCATCGGGTGTTCTGAATTAATTGCCATTTCACTTCAAGTCAAAAGCTCCAGAGGATGCATTGCCAGCAAAACAAGTAAAGAGACCTAGGAGAGGAGAGGCCAACCACATACCTGACATTCCAGCTGGAGAGACCATAGAAAAGTTGGAAAATGAGAGACTGTCACTTTTAAGTGAAGTCAAGAAGCGAAACAATCACTCTGTGATAAGGGAAAAAATGGCCAAGACTTTTTCACTGCGAAGAAAGGAAATTGTGGAAAAGGAACCAAAAATAGAAGAGTTAAAGGAGAGATGGCCTGCGTTGTTCACCATGGATGAGGTAAGTTTTCTAAGAAATGTGAATAAATCAGTTGTGGCTGTGTAATTTTATACCCTCTGAAAAGGAAGAGCGTGAGCCAGACCCATTCAAAATGTATGTGATTGTATCTAAGCTCTCATACCATAGTTACAAGGTAACATAATAGATTTGCATATTTGTTTTTATTTTTTAAGATAAATAATGAATTTCTGAGAATTACAACTGGTCCACTGCAACCACGATTCCTGGCTTCTTTGGACCAGTAAGTCAGTAAGCTTGTTTGAAATTGAATTACGATTAATTAATCAAATAGAAAAATACATTATGTGTATTCTTTGAACTTGACTGGTATTTAAATGGAGAGCTGAGTTCAGTCTGTCAAATCACTTCATGTAACACATTTCATATATTTAATGCTACCCACTAACAGTTCGATTAGATTTGTTGTCATTTAGAGAAACTCTTTTATAACATTTATAAAAGATGATGGTAACTGAGGAAATTTAGGCAAACATTCATAGCAGGGTCTGTTTTGCATTACATGTTTATGGGTTCTTACCTAGAGCCTTGAGGTGAATCTGAAAAGAGAGTGTCTGCTGAAGTGCCTTACTGTGTACCTTGGGGAAGATGTAGACAGTCTTATCAAGGAGTATCTGGTAAGTAGTGTTAGTTGAATTAAGCTTTAGAAAAGCTTCCATCGCTTACTGTCGGCAGGTCATTTATTTCCAGTCAAACCAAAACAAACACCATAGTCCAATTGTAAGGCGTTTTCAGTGCCACACCTCTGAACAAAAACAGCTATACAGTAATCGCACCCGAGTGCGATTACTGTTTTCACACCTGCCAAAACGAACCGCACCAAGAGTGCAACCGAACCGTTTTAACCGGACTAACTAGTGCTGGTGTGAAAACACCATAAGTAAATGTTGGTATTGTGAAAAGTTGTGCGGAGTTGTGCTACTCATTCATATGTGCTAGTGCTATGTTACTTAGAAGTTATGTGCATGCACAGACCCATCTGTGTTTTCTATGATCATTTTTTTTTCTTTGGGTGTGTTATACAATTGTAGCTTAGGCAGTGAATCAAATTAAAAATTGTATCTAAAAAACAATTTCATATCACCTCTATTGTCTTCTCTTTACCCCGATACAGTTATTTAGGCTATCCAATTATCCTGCCTACACTTCTGCTGAAGTATTCAGTGCTTTTAGCTAAATATCCTACCTGCTGTTTTATTAGCGCAATTTTACCCATAAATATACACTATAGTAGCACACTTCAACAAGGTGAGGTAGGTTAAGTTATTCATGTCGTTCATGTCTCAACTTTAGAGAATCTGTTTATTCAGGAGCTTCCACACAGCTCAGTATCCATGTTGCAGCCAGGATAAGGAGGAGAACATATCTTTAGTATCTGATCATGACTACATTCGCTAGCTTGGCCAATGTTGAGCTGTATGGATATTGTCTTCCCATAAAGTGACCTGCCCATGATTACTTCATGACAACCAGCAGTCAATCGCCCAGAACTGTGCTGATTAAGAACCAGTGGGGGACACGGAACTCCACAGTACATACAGGCAACAGCAAGCATACGCTAATATGCAAAATGTTTAGGACCTGAGGCCATGTATATGAGCATAGACCCATTTCACAATCCACTGGCTAACATCATGATTGTGTAATGAGGGGAGAGGAGCCCATCCCAGCTTCCGAGAGAGAGACCAATCCAACTTTCTAATAAATGTTTTCTCTTTCATCAGGTTGCTCAGAAGGAGGAAGCTGAAACAGAGCTAAAGAGGTGTGCAATGGCAATATTTGTCATCAGGGAGGATGAGGATCCTCTCCAGCCAGCACATGATATTTGGATTGGAATTGAAGGTGTTGAAGTCCTTAATGAGTTGCCGTCAGTTGCACATGCATGTGCCATGTTGTTTGGTCTCATCTATGCTGTAAACTTGAGCTATCCAGGTGAGCTTAAATACACTTTTGATGCACTGCAGAAAATTTTCATGGAGATAGAACCAAAGAAAATGACACGCAAAGTGTGCAGTCTTAGTGCCAAGCTTTAAATTTTGGATTTATCAAAGAAAGACATTTGGATACAGCATGTTTTGTTTGTTGCTTGTATTTAGATACATTTTAGCATAATGGAACAGGACATTGTTTACATAATTCTTTGTAATAGAGGTATTGTGGCATTGAAAATGTGAATATGCTAAATTCACAATCAGCAAAAGTGCTAACCTTTGTTCATAGATTGCACTCCTAGCAATTGACCTGGTTTAACTTGGTTCAGTTTTATTATTTTTTGCCTTCACTTTGTAATGTACCATTCATACGTTCTGGTCAGTTCAGCGATGGATAGCCAAGTTAACAGCTCTTCACTGTTTTAGAACTGTTTTTTTTTAGTTCTTAATGGCTGTTAGAATAAATCTCAAGTTTGCAAGGAGAAATGTACAGAACAGTTTCACACGTGGCACTGGTCGGTGTATATGCTTAAGGTTATAGAAATATTGCAAAAACTTAAAAGAAGAAACATTGAAAAGCCCGTAATTAATTTTATTTAGTGTATTTTGTTTCTGTGTTTTTTATATTTAGTAGATTGTGTTGGTGGCAAGCTTTACTAGCTTTAAAATGCATTTTTTTATCATAGTGATATTTTACTTATTTGATTATTTTTATTATTATTATGATTTTTAAGTGTTTTTATATCTTTTGGTATCTACAGAAAAGTTGGTAAATGTTAAGACATCTGAATAAATATGGTCTTTTGAGGAAAATATTCTTCTCTTTTATTTGTTGTGAGTAAACCAAATCAAACATTGTTTTCAATTTATCAAAAGTGAAAAATCTATCAAATATATCAAATGTAGCTTTTGTTTGTGAATATGTTGCCCTACATTTGTTAAGTTTTGTGATTAAAGAAAATACATTGATTAAGCAAGAAATTGTAGTTTGTACTGACTCAGAAAAATTAATAAAATTGCATGTAACAAAATTAGAGTAATTTAATTAGTTTACTTAAAAGTAAAAACTATACTTGAATGTAATAGTAAATATAATTTTTCCTAAATTAAAAAAATAAGTTGAAACAAAGTTAATAAATGAGTATGTGGTCTTTATAATAAGTAGTCTTTTTACTTTGATTGCAAGTATTTTTTTAAGTTTGAGTAAATAAATATTTTAGTTGATATTAAATTAAAATATAGGATTTTGACTGAATCATAAATATAATTGGAGAAAAATTTATAAATTTAAATGTAACAAATTAGAGTAATTTTTTTAAGTTGGTCCAAAGTATCATTTTTTTCAGTGTACACTGAAAGGTTTTATCAACACATATCCTAGTCTTCAGTGAATGATTAGGAAAATAAAGACTGAAAGTAATGGAGAATGCTTCAATTACAGAAGGGTAATGTGTTCATTCCATCAACTAACTATTAAATGGCCTTCTGAACTTTTCTAAACTAGAAGCAAATTACAAATTGAAGTGCATATCCAAAACATTTTAGATTTGTAAAAATCTACATCACGGAACAAGGAAAAAAAAACAAAAAAAAAACAGACATTGGCAGTGCTTCAAAAAAAAAAAAAAGATAGTTGCGTGCCTGACTTCCTTATAAAGGCGACTTGATGATGTTATCAACTAAAACATGCTGGGGCAACGTCATTAGAGTTAAGATAAGTTGCAGTAATGAAAATAAAGTCTAGCAGGGGGAAGATCTGCCAACATATAATGCACGTTTTTGTGGATGAACTGTTCACAGGCAGTGGCTCTTCATACATGATGGATCCTCGATAGTCCAGCAGTAGAGGAGAAACCTCT
The DNA here is from genome assembly GCF_015220715.1 of Pygocentrus nattereri. Taxonomy (NCBI): domain Eukaryota; kingdom Metazoa; phylum Chordata; class Actinopteri; order Characiformes; family Serrasalmidae; genus Pygocentrus; species Pygocentrus nattereri. The sequence goes on along the minus strand of NC_051222.1, from coordinate 7,205,310 downwards.
GAAACAATGTCAATATCTTAAGTCAGTATGTTGGTCCTCCGTGAGGACCAGCAATAGACCGTGGAGATGATCTTACCGTGTAAATGTAGGAGGACGTATCTTCTCAGATCAGCTAAATCTTCTCAGAGGCGAAGTGCAGAGAAACTGTTCCCGCACATACGCAGTTTAGACCCCAAGACTCAACATAATTCCTCCTAATGGTCTTTAAGCTTGATTCATATGCGGAGTTTAAAGCTGATCAGAACTGCTTATTATTATGAACCTGAAGCTGAAACACATTTAAAGAGAGAAAACTCTCAGTGCGAGCAGGGAGAAAGATTAGGAGGGGAACAGGTCACATGACTGAGGGTCGCAGAAGAGCTCAGTTTAAACAGCTTCTCTAAAGGTGGAGGTCCTGCAGGACAAATGCAGGTTGGTAACCTGTCCCACCAATGAGGACTTTGAGCTGCTGTGATGAGCTCCAGGTGGCCTTCCTGGTCAGACTGTAGTGGACGGAGCTCTGTTTCCATCTTCAGCTGCAGTGAATGTCCTGCTGCAGGCCTGTAGCCAGGGGGGATCGAAGGGTTCGTACACACATGCCCCTCAAGATAGGTAGGCTATTCAATGAATGAATTGTTAATATCCGGTGAATATACATCAAGTCTTAATTTACAATATCACATCCAGATTAATAAAAAAGAAAAGTAGACTCAGAGAAGTGAGGAGTAAGAAAAATGGTTAATGTTTCTCTTTACACATTTTGTTCAGACTGTTTTACACCAATCCAGTAGGTGGCGGTAATTCCCCCATTTCTGTTGTTAGCTAGTGGAAAGAATAAGAATCAGGGGATTAAGTTACTTGAGAAAATGGGTAAAAAAGAAGACAAGGAGCGAAAACGGAAGAAATCGGCGGCAACATTGTCCCAAAACATTGGTGACTTGTTCAAAAAAAGGCCCAAAATCGGTAAGCTACTGAGTGCAGGGCTTCTATTTCTTTACAACTCCCCTGCGTTAACAGTGCCGGGCTCGGCTTAGCCCAATAGTATATTGTACATGTAAAACCGGATTATTAGTATTATTATTCAGATAACTCCAAAGTCTGGATTTTGGTTGATTTTTAAGAAATGTAGGTTAAGTGACAATAACATTCAGTCACTCACTTTGCAATGCTGATGATCAAGCTAGGGTGTATTTTACTCTCAACATGCCTGTTGCTCCTAAGAATAGAACAGAATAGAATAGAATAGAATAGAATAGAATTCAACTTTATTTGTCATTGCGTATGTCACAGGTACAAAGCAACAAAATGCAGTAACGGATTTTCGTGGAGGATGCGGGCATAGTAAAGGCCATAGTAAATAAAATACAGTATAGAGGTGTATAAAAGGGGTTAAATATGGAAATGTTTTTAAATTTATTATTTTGCTGTATTTATTCAGTGGGTGAGCATTTGGAGGGTGAGCTTTCAACAGCTAGTAGCAGTGAAACAGCCTTGGCAGGTAACAGTGCAGTGGAAGACCATAGAGATGCAGCAGCTACTGAAGTGGCTGAGGATGTGAGAGTGAGACAGGCAGCAGAATGTGAGGTAGCCCAGCCAAGCTCTGTACTTGACAGTGACCTTGGATTTTTCATAGATGCAACAAAATCTATTGAGGAAATAGCACAGGCTGTGTGTCAGATGTCTGATGACCAAAAGTACAATTTGCTGAAAAACCACGTCAGACCTTCGAAAATTTTCATTTTCCCAACTACATTCATTGGTGGGTGCAACAGGGCATTCAGGTATGATTGGTTTGAGGAGCATGGATGGTGGCTGGTTTACAGCATGAAACTTGATGGCGCTTTCTGCATATGTTGCGCTCTGTTTCTCAATGCCACAGAGAGGAAACAGTCAACTTCACTGATAAATGCGCCCTTCAGTAAATGGCATAAAAAAACGAAGATAATTGGAAGCCACCAATTGAAAGCAAACCATTTAGTGGCATTTGAAAGAGCAAAACTGTTTCTACAGTCACATGAAAACCCCAATACCCGGATATCAGTTCGTATGGACAGTGCAAAGGAGGCCAACATCAAAGAGAACAGGCACATTCTCAAGTGTGTTGCAGAGGCTGTTCTCTATTGTGGCCGTCAATGCATTGCACTGAGAGGATCAGCTGAACAGCAGCATTGTGGTGGCAATCCTGGGAATTTCTTGGCCCTATTGAAACTGCTTTCAAATCACAATGAAATGCTGAAGCAGCATTTGGAGAAACCAACGCTAAAAATGCCACATATCTATCACCTCAAAGCCAAAATGAAATGATTGATGTAATAGGGAAGCACATGATTCAGGCCAAGATCGTGGAAGAGGTCAGGCATGCTCAGATGTACACATCCCATAATGTAGAGCTCATGCCAATGTGTGTTCGCTTTGTGGACAAAGACTTAAATATCAGAGAGGAGCTGCTTGAGATTTGTACTTTGCCACTGATCACAGGTCACCACATTGCAAGCGCGATCAAAGATGTGCTGAGTCATCTAAGCATAGAGATTGCTAACTGTCGAGGCCAGGGGTATGATGGCGCCAGCAATATGAGCAGCAAAAATGTTGCCGTTCAAGCTTTGATAAAAAAGGATGTGCCAACGGTCATTGCTTGAACCTTGTCATTGCACGCTCTTGTGCTCTTCCAGTTGTGCACAACATGATTGATAAGATGAAGTACAGCATCATGTTCTTCACCAGCAGCCCAAAGAGGGAACTCCTTTTCAAGGAGGTTACCGGAAAGCGGAAGCCCCTGATTGACCTCAGCCGCACAAGATGGGCAGCACGGCATGATGCCTACAGTCACTTCTACAGTGCCTTTGTCTTCATTATTAAGGCTCTGGAAGTCATGGCACATGGTCTCCATACAGAGGAGTACAGTGAAGATGTCACCAGTGGATGGGAGGGCAAGTACAAAGCAGAGGCCTATGGTCTCTTGAGTGGGTTACAAAACTTTGGATTCATCCTCACATTCCTCACCGTATACCAAGTTTTATCCCACCTGACAGGACACCTTGATTATGTCAATTTAAATTACAAACAGATGGTTTTGATGCTGTTTGAAAGCTCTTTTCTGGCTCTACAGAGTACGCAAACAACACTGAACTCAGTTAGCCGAGTATAAATTATGAGATATTAAAATACTAAAATCTGAATATAAAAAAAAAACCTATTTTAAAATGGTCAGTATCTTGGCCAGATTCATGCAAATGCAGTTTTGGAGTTCTACCTTGCCACTAAAAAGGGCCTAACTGTTAAGTTCAATGTTGTTTGTGTACTCTGTAGAGCCAGAAAAGAGCTTTCAAACAGCATCAAAACCATCTGTTTGTAATTTAAATTGACATAATCAAGGTTGAATGTGTAGTGCCCTACCCTCTTACTTAAAACATTCTTAGTCCATTTCTCCCTTTATATTAGTGGCAGATTTATGCAAATGCAGTTCTGGGGTTCTACCTTGTCACTAAAAAGGCACACAAAGTTTGATGAAAATCTTTGTCAGTTGAGTTCCAAAGTGTCCAATTTCCCATAAAATGACCCTAAAGGAGAGGAAAAACAGACAGACAGTGAAGGCAAGACCCAATTAAAAAATAAAGAAAAAGAAGGCGAGATACAAAAGATGGAGAGGAAAAATAGACAGACAATGAAGAAAAGCAACAGAGACAGACAGCAACAGAGATACAGTGGAGGGAGAGCAACAACAGACCTAGGTGAGCAACAGAGAGAGACAATGAAGTCCCAGCACAGTTGTAGGAAGATTTGAATAAGACAGAACACTTCAATTTATATCATTATTAATTCATGTTTAAGTTTTAATGACCATACCGATAATGTACCTCATGAAGTAATTCTTATCTATTTATGTCAACAGTAGAGAGATAGGCAATAAAGGACAGCAACATCAGAGACAGACAATGGAGGGCAGCAACAGAGACAATGGAACAAAACAACAGACAACTGAGGTGAGTAACAGAGACAGACAATGAAGTCACATCACAGATGTAGGAAGTTTGAGTAACACTTACATTTATATCAAATTTATGTTAACAGTGGGGAGCAACAGACGAACAAATAAGGACAGCAACAACAGACTCACAACAAACTTATAATTAATAAAATATGTCTAAATTAAAAGGTTTGAAGTGTGCTCGTGTATTTAGGGGCATTGGAGTAGAGAGCCAAATGAAGTCCACTTTTGGGGGAAAAAGACCGCCCCCCCCCCCCCATCACAATGCTGGCTACGGGCCTGTGCTGAGCTGGTCAGCCATGGTATCTGGAGGAGGTGATGAAGGTCTTGTGTGTGAGTGACGTTTCTGGGAGTTCACACTTCTTACACTAGAGGGCGACATGCGCTGTGTGATGAGTCAGGAGACACAGGTGAGATGGTTTATATCCACCAGTCAGAGACGCAGGAGGAGCCGCAGTCTCAGCGAGACGAACCGAAAGTAAGTTGGACATGAAGACGCCTTTAGAGGAGCGGAGAAGATCTCAGATGTAGAGGATTTCAGACGGTAGGCTTTAAGATCATCACTAAACTGGTCGTGTTGGAGGTGATCTGGGAGTTTAAAGAGAGAAAAGTCGTGTTTTTAGTCGATGTGTGGATCTTTGGTGGTTGGTTAGTGTAGTGGTTAACACCTCTGCCTTCTATGCTGTAGACTGGGGTTCAATCCCCGACCAGGGCAAGCACCCTACATTATACCAATAAGAGTCCTTGGGCAAGACTCCTAACACCACCTTGGCCTGCCTGTCTAAAATGATCAAATTGTAAGTCCCTCTGGATAAGAGCGTCAGCCAAATGCCATAAATGTAAATGTAAATCTTTGTTAAACTCGGTGGAGTGAAGGTTTTAGCTGGTCTACTAAGACGGCGGACGCTGAAACTGCGCAGCTCGTAAAAACTTTAATGTGAATATTTTTAGTCCGGATTCTTACAAACTGCTGCTTTCTGTACTTTCTAAACTCTTCACAGAAGTATTTTAGCTTTCTGTGAGTTCAAGTCTCTGAGTCTTTTATTAGTCCAGTCAGGGAAAACAGCGGTTTAGCTGCAGTTCTGAACTTCTTATCCGAAATGTCCATTTTCAGCTCCAACTTAAAACCCGCTGCAGAGACGATGTTCCACCTGCAGTTGGCGCTGATGAGTCAGCTTTCATTATTAATCCGTAATCTTGTGAAACGGCGCACATTTGGCTTCTGAAGACCTTTTGCACTGTAAATATTAAAGATTAAAACGTGTTGGGTGTTCTGTTGTCTAGGTTCAGTATTAAACCTTATGAAGACTGAGAGACAACAACAGACCACTCCACACACAGGCTTCACTTTAGAACTCTTACTCCCCTTTTATTAGGTTCCCCCGGTCAACCATTAAGTGAACAATGGTTCCTGCCTTTGCCATTAACCTAATACTACATCCCCCTATCTGAAATAAAAGTGCTCCATTCATCCTTCTAGGATTACTCTACAACACAGACTGTTCCACAACATGTACAGATCTTTTTCTTTTTACTTTTACTATTAACAGTTATTGATGCTATTTAACAATTTAACAATTAAAACAGGAAAACAAGTTATTCGCCTCTTTTTTTTCTTTTCCTAAAGAAGGGTGAGGTAGACTGCCCATCCCTTCTGCTGAGTGTGGGGATTATTCTGCCCCAGGCTCACTCAGCCTTTGATCTATCTTCCACTAAGTGCAAACAAAGTCCTTCAAGTAACCAGGGACCTTTTTCTCTCTGACTGGGTATCGGCGCACTGGTGTTTGGATCAGCTGCTGCTGTCCGTCTCTGCCATTTGGTGAGTTAAGCGCCCGTGCAGTCTCTGATGTGGTGTGTTCCTCAGATGATGTGTCGGGTAGGCTGGTTGTGTGTTCAGGTGCCACTGGTGTTGGAGAGAGATGGAACCTGTTTCTCCTTAGGATGCCTTCTGGTGTCTCCACTAGGTAAGATCTGGGTGTGGCAGCAGTAGACACCACTGTGCCCCGCTCTGCAGTGTCTTTTATCCACACGTGTCTGCCTGGGTAGAGGTGTTCCATGTAGTGTGTTTTATGTCTGCGGTCGTAATTGCGTTTCTGCTTTTGTCTGTATATCTTTTCTGTTTTCTTCAGCTTTTCCATGTCCACACACCTTGGCTCGAGTTGAGATGGGATGACAGGAACAGGTGTTCTTATCTTTCTGCCCATGAGAAGCTCAGTGGGACTGTATCCGTTGGCCAGTGGGGCAGCACGGTAGGCCATGAGAGCGAGATATGGATCTGCTGACTTTTTCAGTAGATTTTTGATTGTTCTTACTGCTCTCTCTGCCTCCCCGTTGCTCTGTGGAAAGCGAGGACTAGATGTCACATGATCGAAGCCCCAGTCCTTTGCGAAGTGTCGGAAGCACTCAGATGAAAACTGTGGCCCGTTGTCCGAGCGCACCACATCTGGGATTCAGTGACGGGCGAAGATTGATTTGAAGTGCTGGATTGTTGCTTCCCGAAGTTGTTGTTGACATCTTTGCGACTTCAAAGAATCTAGAAAAATAGTCTACAACAATTAAATAGTGCTGGTTGTTATACTGGAACATATCTGCTCCTAGTGTGGACCACGGTCGTGTTGGAAACAATGTAGGCAGCATCGGTTCTTTCAAGTTTGTTCTCTCGTGAGCACATGTGTCACAGTTCTCTATCATCTGTTGCAATTCTTTACTAAGGCCAGGCCACCACACTGATTGTTTGGCTCTCTCTCTGCATTTTGTTAGGCCTAAATGTCCCTCATGCAGCTTGTTTAGTATATCTACACAGAGTGATACTGGAATGACGATTCTTTCTCCTCTGAGCAGCACTCCATTCTGCACCGTGAATTCACCTGAGAAGGGCAGGTAGGGTTGAATCTCCCTTTTGACGGAAAATCTGTCAGGCCAACCATCCGCACAATGTTTCTTAAGCTGACAAAGTGTAGGGTCACTGTCTTGATGTGTCCTGATTTCTTGCAGCCTAGGCTCTGTAGCTGGAAGGCTTGCCATGACCATGTCAACATACAGGTCTATTTTTTCCTGCTGTAGCTCATCTTCAGTGTAGCTTACAGGGGCCCTAGAAATTACATCTGCAGTCGCAATATTCTTGCCAGCCACATGTGATATTGTATATGAGAACCTCAACAGTCTCATTCGGAGACGTTGTATTCGTGGTGGTAAAGCATCCAGCATCTTTGAGCCCAACAGTGGGACCAATGGTTTGTGGTCTGTCTCTATGTGGAAGGTTTTCCCTAGGAGAAATTCCTCAAACCTCTCACAGGCCCATGTGGACGCCAATGCCTCCTTCTCTATCTGGGCATACCTTTGCTCAGTAGTGGTCAGAGCCCGTGATGCATAAGCTATTGGTTTCCATGCTGTGTATGGTTGTTTTTGGAGGAGAACAGCGCCTAGCCCATATGACGACGCATCTGCAGAGACTAGCGTTTCAGCATTGGTGACATATAATGCCAGTCCAGGTGGCGTTGTTAGCTCCTCTTTGATTCTATCAAAGGCCTCCTGCTGTTGGGACCCCCATGCCCACGTTTGACTTCTTCAACAGGTCTCGGAGTGGACGGGTCTTCTCGGCCAGATGAGGTAGAAATTTCCCCAGATGATTTAGATCTCTGCTCACTAATCTCTGCTACTCTGGTCTGCTACTCTGGTCTGCTCTCTGCTACTGTCTTGCTGCTGTTGCTGGTGGTGTGCTGATTGCTAGCTCTCTTTAATTTACATTTACCCCTGTTTTCTTCCTCTTTCACCCTTCATACTTACTAATCCACCTTTAGCCTGCTTCCACTTTGCTCTACCCACCTATTAATCCACTCTTAGCTCACTTTTACAGACTTCTTCCACAGGTTTGCTGGATTAGCTGTTTGCTACTGCTGTTTGGTTTGTGTTAGTTTCTAATTTCAACTGAAACAAGGTGAGTGCTTTTTTGTCATGGCTACTGCTGGGTTTTTCTCTTGTTCAGAGTGTGGCATGTTTAGTTTAGACCCCTTCTCCACCGATAGTCATAATGATAGTGGTGTTTGTTCAAAGTGCAAGCTAGTTAACTGCCTGGTAGAGAAGGTGGACAAGTTAGAGCTGCGTATCCGGGGTTTAATAAGGGATAGACAGCAAGGGTCACTGTTAGCAGCCCCGGGTACACCAGGGAGAGCTAGTACCCCCTCGACTCCGGCCTTAGAGCCCCCACAGCAGGGCGAATGGGTAACGTCTCGGCGGCATAGTCGAAAGGCTAAGGCTAATGCTACTGCAAAGGCCACAGCCAGCCCACCTGTACACCATGCTCCCCCAGTTCACGTGTCAAACAGGTTTGCCCCGCTCAGTGAAGCACCCGCTGAGGAGCCTGTTAAAGGTACTCTGGTGATAGGAGATTCTATCGTCCGGCACGTGAAATTAGCTACTCCTTTAGGGGCACCAGCGGCTAGAGTTATCTGCTTACCGGGAGCCAGAGCACCGGACATTAGTGGCAACCTTAGGCTGTTAGCAAATAGGAGATATTCGAGGGTAGTTATTCATGTAGGGGCCAATGATATTCGTCTGCGGCAGTCTGAAGTAACTAAGGCTAATATTAATGAGGTGGTTAAACAGGCCCAGACGCTGTCCGAGGAGGTAATCTGTTCTGGCCCCATCCCAATGAGGCGTGGCGATGAAGCTTACAGCAGGCTTTCTTCGCCGAACCGCTGGATGTCCAAGTGGTGTACGGATAATCATGTGGGCTTTATAGACAACTGGCTAATGTTTGAGGGCAAGCCTGGTCTTTTAGGTAGGGATGGTGTCCACCCCACGCGGGATGGTGCTGCCTTACTTTCGTGCAGCATAGCACATAGTCTCTTAGTTAGTCGGCAGAGTAGCAGTAGCCTTAGAAGCTGCTGACAAACCGGAGCCGGGACCAGGCCGCAGACAGAGAGGCTTAACCGACCGTCTGTGAGCTGCAAAGAGACGTTACCTAGATACCAATGTATTCAGACTGTGTCTGTCCCCCGAGTCAAACATAAATGTCAAAAAACTCAAACAGTAAATCTAAATAACCTAACGTATATTAAACAATCATATCCAGACTGTAGCACTAGCACTTAAAAACTAAAGATTGGTTTACTTAACATAAGATCTCTAAATTCAAAAGCAGTAATAGTGAATGAAATCATAACTGATCAGAAATTTGATGTGTTGTGCCTCACTGAAACCTGGATTAGACCCGATGAATATTTAGCATTAAACGAAGCCACCCCTGCAGGCTATAATTATATACATAACCCCAGATCGTCCGGTAGAGGAGGCGGGGTCTGCATAATTTTTAGAAATTCCCTAGCTGTCAATCAGAAACACTATGATAATTTCACTTCTTTTGAGCTTCTTTACATCAATATAATTAATCCAATTACAAAACAGAATGCATTTTCTTTAATTAATATTTACAGACCACCAGGACCCTATGTAGAATTTTTAAAAGAATTTAGTGATTTCGCTGCAGATTTAGCAGTTTGTAGTGATAAAGTAATTATAGTAGGAGACTTCAACATTAATTTTGAAAAAGTTGATGACTCATTAAAAAAGGCTTTTGCATCAATTCTAGACTCAGTTGGTATTGCTCAAAATGTAACAGGACCTACGCATTACTGTAATCATACTCTGGATCTGGTTTTGACCCTGGGTGTTAGCATAGATAACCTAGATATTCTTTCTCAAACCTCAGTAATCTCAGATCATTATCTTATTTCTTTTAAACTTCATCTTAGTCATAATATACGTACATCCCCCAGCTACTCTATGAAACGTTCAATAACGCCCTTTACCGCTCAACAATTTACTGATAACCTTCCTGATTTATCAACCATAGTGTACTCTCCAGGTAACCCAGCAGAACTAGACAAACTAACTGATTGTTTAGAAAATACCTTCCGGTCTACTTTAGATGGTGTAGCACCACTTAAACACAAAAAAGAGAGACAGAAAAAACTTGCGCCGTGGTATAACGACCAAACTCGTACTTTAAAGCAATTAGTACGAAATTTTGAGCGAAAATGGCGATCAACCAAACTGGAAGTATTCCACTCTGCTTGGAAAGACAGTATTGTTGAATATAGAAGAGAAGTTAATAAAGCCCGCTCAGAGTATCTGGCCTCTCAGATCGAGATTAATAAAAACAACCCTAGAGTTCTCTTTAGTGTTATTTCTAAACTGACTAAAAATCAGGCAGGTACTGATCCTCAGATTCCAGCAATCCACACTAGCAATGCTTTTATGGACTATTTTGATAATAAAATCGAAAATATTCGGGACAAAATTCAACAGATAAATAGCACATCTTGTCTGTCATCTGGTGTGGCTGATATAGAACAAAATCCAGCTACCGAAGTCAGGTTGGAAGTTTTTAACCCACTACATCAGTTAGAACTGGAGAAAATTATCTCCTCATCAAACTGCACAACCTGTACACTTGATGCAGTTCCCACAAAACTATTAAAACAGGTATTACCAGACATAATTAAACCACTATTAACAATAGTAAACTCATCATTAAACCTGGGGCATGTTCCCAAAGCCTTTAAACTAGCAGAAATTAAACCTTTGATCAAGAAACCAAATCTTGATCCTAGTGTACTATCTAACTATAGACCCATTTCAAATTTTACCATTTATTTCTAAGATTTTAGAAAAGGCCGTGGCCCAACAACTTGGCTCTTATCTGCAAAGAAACCAGATCTATGAAAAATTCCAATCTGGATTTAGGCCTCATCATAGCACTGAGACAGCTCTAGTTAAGATAACAAATGATCTGCTTCTTGCCGCTGACCAAGGCTGCGTTTCTTTACTGGTACTTCTTGATCTGAGCGCAGCTTTTGATACAATAGATCATAATATCCTCCTAGAAAGATTAGAGAAAATGGTCGGTATAACTGGAACTGCCTTATCGTGGTTCAAATCATACTTGACCGATCGTTTTCAGTTTGTGAGGGTAAATAATATACCCTCCAACTATACAAAGGTTAGATATGGAGTTCCACAAGGCTCTATCTTAGGACCGTTATTATTTACGTTATACATGCTCCCCCTGGGCAAAGTTATTAGAAAACATAATGTTAATTTTCATTGTTATGCAGACGACACGCAGCTCTTCATATCAGCCAAACCTGATGACAAACAGAGAATAAAGAAAATGGAGGATTGCGTAAAAGATGTGAAATCATGGATGTCACACAACTTTCTTCTATTAAATAGTGATAAAACAGAAGTTCTTCTATTAGGCCCTAAAGCTGCTAGAAATAAATTATCACACCTAATGTTGAATCTGGCCGACTTCTCAGTCACACCTGGTTCAACAGCTAAAAATCTTGGCGTTATCATAGATTCAGATCTAGCATTTGATAAACACATATCTAATGTTACTAAAACAGCTTTTCTACATCTCCGTAACATCGCCAAGCTAAGAAATGCTTTATCCTTACATGACGCAGAAGAATTAGTACATGCCTTCATTACGTCAAGGCTAGACTACTGTAATGCGCTACTGTCAGGATGTTCTAGCAGTAACTTAAATAAACTTCAGCTAGTTCAAAATGCTGCAGCCAGGGTCCTTACTAAAACTAGAAAATTTGACCATATTAGTCCAGTCCTATCAGGTCTTCACTGGCTTCCAGTCAAATTCCGCATAGACTATAAAATTCTCCTGTTAACGTATAAAGCCCTACATGGGCTCGCTCCTGAGTATCTGAGAGACCTTATCTCCTATTATGAACCACCACGATTACTTAGATCACAGGGTGCTGGCTTCCTAGTAGTTCCCAAAATTCAGAGAAGCTCTGCAGGGGGAAGAGCTTTCTCTTATAAAGCGCGACCAACTCTGGAATAATCTCCCCGATAATGTTCGGGACTCAGACACAGTCTCAATCTTTAAGTCTAGACTAAAAACTTACTTGTTTAGTTTAGCTTTTGGTAGTTAATGTTAATTCCCTTTAGATAAGGCTGCAGATCCAGGGGTTCATGGACATAGTGAATTGTGGGTAAACTGAGATGCTGGTGCTGCTGTCACTCACTACATGCAGTCACTCAGGTTTGTGGACGGTGGAGTGGGTGAATGCCAGTGTCTCAGGGAGCCTCCGTGTCTATGTTACCTTCTGGCTCTCTCCCTTTAGTTAGGCTGTTATATTCAGACCTGCCGGAGTCATTAGTCACACTCTGATAATTTTTTACATTTTCTGTTCTTCATAAATCCAGTCTAAACTAATTCCTAAATCTTTCCCTCCTCCGAGTTACTGACTGTCCACCGGTCCGGCCCAATACTGATGGATGTCCCACCCTCAAGTCCCCCTGTCCCCCTGATTGACCAGACTGATGGAAGTTTCTGGAACGCAGCTTCTCCACTACAGATCACATCCAAATCTATATGAACTCTAATTGTTTCCACTGTTGATTATACACACCTGAATATATTAGAACTGCGTGGATGTAAAATTGACTTTTCAATGTTTAACTTATAAGTTGTCTGACCAGTGGTAGGATGGTCCCCCCTTTAGATGTGAGTCTTGGTCCTCCCGAGGTTTCTTCCTCCTCCAGCTCTGAGGGAGTTTTTCCTTGCCTCAGCGCTCACGGGGGTTCTGTATATTCTGTATATTATGTTCAGTGTTTTGTCTGATTCTCTGTGCTGTGATTCCCATTTTTGTAAAGCTGCTTTGTGACAACATCAGTTGTAAAAAGCGCTATATAAATAAATTTGATTTGATTTGATTTGATTTGATTTATCATCCCCAGCAGTCCTCTCACCTCACTGATGTTTTCAGGTTCTCTCATGGCTTTCACTGCCTTCACTTTTCCCGGGTCTGCCCTCACCCCAGACGCCTCAATAATTTGCCCCAGGAACTTGATTTGGCTCTTGGAGAACTCACATTTTTCATTAAGTGTGACCCAAGCCTCCTGAAGTCATGACAGTGTTGCCCGTAGCCTCTCGTCATGCTGCTGTTGGTGCTCCCCAGATGAGCACGTCATCCATCTGACACAGAACACCCTCTAGACCCTCAAGGAGTTGTGTCATACGTTTCTGAAAGTGCTCAGGAGCAGAGGAAATTCCGAAACACAAGCGATTATAGCAATACCGTCCAAATGGGGTTATGAACGTGGTAAGTAGAGAGGACTCTTTGGAAAGTGGGATCTGCCAGAACCCTGAATTCGCATCCAGCTTTGAAAACACTCTGGCTCCAGCCAGCTATCCTAGTGTGTGTTCTACTGAGGGAAGTGGGTGTCTCTCCCTCAAGACGGATTTGTTCAGTCCTGTGAGATCTGTGCAAATTCTCACCTTGCCCGTTTGCTTAGGTACAACCACCATAGGTGCACACCATTCAGTTGGCTGTTCCACTTTGCTCCATGCGATTTAGTTCTTCTTTAACTCTAGGCATGAGAGGGAGTGAAATGCGTCTAGGGGTGGACAGAGAGAATGGTTTAGCGCCAGGCTTCAATACGATTTTATACTCTCCCTGCATCTTTCCTAGACCACTAAACAGCTTTGGAAATTCAGAATTTACTGCTTCCTCATTATCTAGATTGACTTCCTCCAACCTAGCGACTAACTGCAGTGCTGTGACAGCTGGATGGCCTAATAGTGGTGTGGCCAGATCCTTTACAACATAGACATCCTGTTTTATGCTCTTTTGTCCTTTCTGCAGCGTGGCTGTGAATTTTCCCTTTATTGAAAGTGCTGTGCCTCCTGGATCTTTGAGGACTTTTGATGACTTTACCAGTCTACTAAGCTGGTCCGGACTGCACAATCTCTCTGGTACCGCTGTTACATCTGCACCTGTATCTATTTTGCACACAACATTGGAGTGATCCATTTTTATTTCTGTCATCCATGGACCTTTGCCTGTATCAGCCATAAGTGACCCAAGGAATGCGACCTCATCCTCTACATCTTCAGAAAGTAATGCAATTTTTACCTGACTGGACTTTCTGGCATGACAAGCTCTGGCATAATGTCCCTTCTGTTTGCAGTGGTTACACACCGCTTCTCTAGCTGGACATTGCTGCATGCTGTGTCCTTTTATATCACCACACCTTTTACACTGTGAAGGTTTGGTATACTTTTTCTGTGCCACCCTCATACCTGATTGGGATGACTTTAGCTTGACTGGTATGTGTTTAGTACCCCCTCGCTGCTTGAGCTGCATGCTGTCGAGCTGCGTGTTCAGTGTGTCGCCTTTGAAATTTTTCTTAAGCACTTCTTGTTGCTTTTTCACTTGCTCACTCTGTCGAGCTCTGGTAATGGCTTTGGTGAGTGTTAATTCAGGGTCCATTTGTAGAGGTTCTGAGAGTTGTGTGTCTCTTAGCCCAACTACTAGCCTGTCTCTCACCATCTCGTCATGTATCTCTCCGTATCCACAATGCTCGGCCAGACAGTGCAATGCAGTAATAAAACAATCAACTGATTCACCCAGTTCCTGTTGCCTTTGGTTAAACTTGGCTCTTTCAAATATAACGTTCCTGCGAGTTATAAAGTGAGCATCCAACCTGTTTTTGACCTCGTTGAAATCGCTCGCTTCAGCAGGACTCAGGTGCAGAGAGGTCAGAATATCCTCCGCCTCTTCTCCCATCGCATAGATAAGTGCGTTCACCTGGTTTTCGTCCGCTTGCGTTTCCAGACCTGATGCTATCCGAAACCTCTCGAAGCGTTTGATCCACTTGGGCCAGTCTTCAGCCTTGAACGTGAATTTATCCGGCGGTGGGACTTGGAACAGGCTCATATTGCCGCGCGCTGTAACGCTGAACCGCTTGTATATATCTCCCCCAAACTGGCGGGTATCGGGTGGCGGTTATAGGGGTCCAAGCACCAACCGTGCGGTAACCCTGATATTGTCAGTTTTGTTTTTATTTACTTCTCCCGTGGTATTACACAAAACGTTGGAGAACTTACTCCTATCCCGCTTCTGACACCATGTTCTGTCGTCTAGGTTCAGTATTCAACCTTATGAAGACTGAGAGAAACAACAGACCACTCCACACACAGGCTTCACTTTAGAACTCTGACTCCCCTTTTATTAGGTTCCCCCGGTCAACCGTTAAGTGAACAATGGTTCCTGCCTTTGCCATTAACCTAATACTACATTGGGCACTAAAATCTCACCGTAACATGAAAGAGTAGATGTTCCTAATATAATATAATTCAGTTTCATACCGACACAAACTGATCTTCACTTTAAAATGATCATGATTCCATTGTGTAAAAGGCCTTATTCTCTCTAAACACCTCAATACAGACCACAGTTTGGCCTTTTCTTTTATGTTAAGCTGAGTTTTATTTGGCCTAAAATAATTCAGACATATGACAGCGTCGTTATCATGAATAGTGATGATGACCATTAAATGCAGTAAAATGTTTTTAGACAGACACTTTTAGAGGAGCAAAGAAGATCTCAGATGTAGAGGATTTCAGACGGTAGGCTTTAAGATCATCACTAAACTGGTGGTGTTGGAGATGATATGGGATTTTAAAGAGGTTTATACACACTGCTGCTTTCTTGGACTTTGATCTTCTTTGTTACAACTGTTAATGTTAAAGCTGTAATTTTCTATAATGTAAAATCTCTCGATTGTCATGTATGATGGTCATCTAGAAACAGCTTGTTGGCAAAAGTCTTGTCTCCCATGTGAGTTCAAATGGTTCTTGAGTCTTTCATTCGTTGAGTCTTTCATGAGTCCAGGGAAAACTGGTTTGGCTGAAATTCCAGAGTTCTTCTTATTCTGAGCTTTCCTTTCCACCTTAAATGCTGCTGCAGAGGCGATATTTCGCCTGTATATGGCACCGATGAATCAGTTTTCACCATGCATCTGATGAATCTGTGTAATTCTTGTAAAGCGGCACTGAATTGGCCTCCAGTGCTCTTCACGGATCTGAGTGTCTCTGGGCTAATTCCCCAGAATATTTTTAGCTTATCCATGTTTATATGTATACTTCCCGTCCCATTTACAGTGTCACAGTTGGCTACTCCATGTGCTTTTTCTTTTTACTTTTTGATCGTCCACGTGCATTTGTTTTTCCGTCTAGTCCACCTGTCCCTCATCATCCCTGTTGTACAGTGGTATGCAAAAGTTTGGGCACCCCTGATAATTTTCATGATTTGCCTTTATAAATCATTGGTTGTTTGGATCAGCAATTTCAGTTAAATATATCATATAGCAGACGAACAGTGATATTTGAGAAGTGAAATGAAGTTTATAGGATTTACAGAAAGTGTGCACTAATTATTTATACAAAATTAGGCAGTTGCATAAGTTTGGGCACCCCAACAGAAAAAATTACTTCAATATTTAGTAGATCCTCCTTTTGCAGAAATAACAGCCTATTAACACTTCCTATAGCTTCCAATGAGAGTCTGGATTCTGATTGAAGGTATTTTGGACCATTTTTCTTTACAGAACATCTCAAGTTCAGTCGGGTTTGATGTAGTCCGAGCATGGACAGCACACTTTAAATCACACCACAGATTTTCAATAATATTCAGGTCTGGGGACTGAGATGGCCATTCCAGAACATTGTACTTGTTCCTCTGCATGAATACCTTAGTAGATTTTGAGCAGTGTTTAGGGTCGTTGTCTTGTTGAAGTATCCAGCCCCAGCGCAACTTCAACTTTGTCACTGATTCTTGAAAATTGTTCTCAAGAATCTGCTGATATTGACTGGAATTCATGTGTCCCTCAATTTTAACAAGATTCCCAGCACTGGCCAAACAGCCCCACAGCATGATGGAACCACCACCAAATTTTACTGTGGGTAGCAAGTGTTTGTTTTGGAATGCTGTTTTCTTTTCCACCATGCATACCGCCCCTTTTATGTCCAAATAACTCAATTTTAGTTTCTTCAGTCCACAGCACCTTATTCCAAAATGAAGCTGGCTTGTACAAATGTGTTTTAGCATACCCCAAGCGACTCTGTTTGTGGCATGTGCGCAGAAAAGGCTTCTTCTGCATTACTCTCCCATACAGCCTCTCCTTGTGCAAAGTGCGCTCAATAGTTGAACGATGCACAGTGACACCATCTGCAGCAAGAAGATGTTGTAGGTCTTTGGAGCTGGTCTGTGGGTTGACTATGGCTGTTCTTACCATCCTTCGCCTCTGCCTATCTCAGATTTTTCTTGGCCTGTCACTTCGAGCCTTAACTAGAACTGTGCCTGTGGTCTTCCTCGTTATGTTCCTCACAGTGGAAACTGACAGCTGAAATCTCTGAGATAGCTTTTTGTATTCTTCCCCTAAACCACGATGTTGAACAATCTTTGTTTTCAGGTCATTTGAGAGTTGTTTTGAGGCTCCCATGTTGCCACTTTTCAGAGAAGATGCAAAGAGGAGAAACACTTGCAGTTGGCCACTTTAACCCTTTCTCATAATTGGATTCACCTGTGTATGTAGGGCAAGGGTCACTGAGCTTACAAAAACAAATTTTGTGTTCCAATAATTAGTGCTAAAGGTATTCTAATCAATAAAACGACAAGCGTGCCCAAACATATGCACCTGCCTAATTTTGTTTAAATAATTATTACACACTTTCTGTAAATCCTATAAACTTCATTTCACTTCTCAAATATCACTGTGTTTGTCTGCTATATGATATATTTAACTGAAATTGCTGATCCAAACAACCAATGATTTATAAAGGCAAATCATGAAAATTATCAGGGGTGCCCAAACTTTTGCATACCACTGTATTTAAGCCCTGTGTTTGCCCCTTGTCTTTGCTGGTCTTTGTTGTTTAATGTTTGAATTGTTGTTTGGGATGTTGGTTGTCATTTGAGGTTTGATGTACGTTGTTTTTCTTCTGGGCCTGTTGTTTGTGTACCTGTTTATTTTCATTATGTCTGTCCCTCCTGCTCTACGTATTGGTCACTTGAACCTGGACTGTCTCGACCATGACCCTGGATTTGACCTTAATAAAGGTTGATTATCTCAGCATATGCATCCACCTCCTCGCTCTGCATTACATACAGACTACAGACATACAGAGTCCAACCTGCTGTGTGTCAATGAAGAGCAACTCTTTAATCCATCCATCCATCCATCCATCCATTTTATAAGCCGCTTCTCCATCAGGGTCGCGGGGGCAATAAATAATAATACTCCATATCTCTTCTCCTTATTTCAGCAGTACTGACCTAAGGTCAGTCACATACAGAACAAAATGACATTTGTCAGGAAGCATTCTTTTGTTTTTTTTTTTCTAGCACTTGGACATCTCTACTTATTACTACCACAGATAGTGACATTGTTTTACATGCACACCTGATATACCTAGTGTGTCTGGCTCTATTATCTGTATTTAAGGAATATGCACTGAAAAAACTGATCATCAAAATTTAGAATCTTTCTGAACAACTAATGAGGATATTGTGTGGATATTGGGGGTCATGCCTCACTCACAGGAGTCAGGGTCGTAGGCCTCTGGCATGTCAAGCACCATTTCCCTGCTGGAGGCCACTGAGGTAGTAGGCAAGCTCTTCAGTGGCAAGGCACCGGGGGTGGATGAGATTCGTGTGGAGATGTTTAAGGCTCTGGATACTGTGAGACTGTCATGGCTGACGCTCCTCTGCAATATTGCATGGACCTCAGGAACAGTACCCTCGGACTGGCAGACCGGGGTGGTGGTCCCCATTTTTAAAAAAGGGGACTGGAGTGTGTGGGCCAACTATCAGGGTATCACACAGCTCAGCCTCCCTGGGAAAGTCTATGCCAAGGTGCTGGAAAGGAGACTCCGACTGACAGTTGAACCTCAGATTGAGGAGGAACAATGCGGATTCCGTCCCGGCTGTGGAAAAATGGACCAGCTTTTCACCCTCTCGTGGATTGTTGAGGGGGCATGGGAGTTTGCCAACCCAGTCTACATGTGTTTTGTGGATTTGCAGAAGGCTTACGACTGGGTTGCCTGAGATATCTTGTGGGAGGTCCTCCGGAAGTATGCGATACCGGGTCTACTAGTCCGGGCCATTCGATCTTTGTACTCCCAGAGTGAGAGCTGTGTTCGTATACTCAGCATTTAGTCGGACCCTTTCAGTGTTGGCGTTGGGCTCTGGCAAGGTTGTGCCCTGTCTCCTCTCCTGTTCGTGATATTCATGGACAGGATGTCAAGGCGTAGCCAAGGTCAGGAGGGCCTTAGGCCAGAGGCCTAAAGGTGGTGTCTCTGCTACTTGCAGATGATGTTGTTCTGTTGGCTGAATCACATAGATCGTTCCAGTGCTCACTGGAGCTGTTTGCATCTGAGTGTGAAGCGGTTGGTATGCGGATCAGCACCTCCAAATCTGAGTCCAGGTAAGAGGAAAGGACTTGCCCCAGGTGGAGGAGTTTAAGTATCTTGGGGTCTTGTTCACGAGTGATGGGAAGAGGGATCATGAGATTGGCCACAGGCTGGGACAGGTGGCAGCAGTAATGCGATCACTGTACCGGACTGTAGTGGTGAAGAGGGAGCTGAGCCATAAGGCATTCTCTGAATGAGCTGGAAGAAGTTGCAGGGGACAGGGTCATCTGGGATTCTCTGGATTAAGCAGTTAACGATGATGATGATGATGAATAACTAATAACTTCATGACTAAACACAGCTTCCCTGGCAATTATAAGAAACTCAGATTATGTTATAAAATTCCAAACGGGGTTATTTAGTTCATGAAGAGTCACATATGATCAGTCAAATGAAGATTGTTGAGGGATGAGTACCAGTTGTTGGTGTAAACTGTTAGTATTTATGATCTAATATGTAGTAATAAATCAGTGGACTGTATTTCACTCAACAAAACTTGAAAATTCTGGATTTTCTCTACCTCATTTTTTGTTAACTGTCATTTTGTTCTGTCTTTTATTTAGACTTTTACGTTCTGCATGTTTTTACTTGATGCAAGTTACATGATGAAATATGCTACTTCATATACAGATCAGGACATCTGAATGCATTGTCAGTACTGTGATATTGATGGATAAATACTGGACCCAAGTGCACATTTTTTCATTATCTTTTCTTAGTGGCCTTTGCCTTTTACTATTGCTATTACTATCACAATCAGTATTAGATTTTTACATTAGATTTTTTTGACCATGGTTACTGATCATTAAGTCACACATCTGTAGAGTTTTGATATTTACAGTCAAGCTGACAGCCCCTTTAACAAGCTGACAAGCTAGCTGCAAATAACAATTGGAAAAGATGCACAGATTTCTTTTGCTGGACACCAACAACAACGATATCAATAATAATAATAATAATAATAATAATAACAATAATAATAATAGTAGCAATAATACTGAAGAGCCAAATATAAACATAGAATAATCAACTGAATAAAGTTTTAAAATGTTACATCGTAATTGTGTTTATTTAATAGGACATTTATTACTGTGAGGTCTATCGTTGGTTCTTTCAAGAACAACAAGTGGACTTGAATATACATTACTTTTGTATAATTAAATCTGCATATGGTATACCAGAAACTTATAATAATAATATAATAATAAAGCATCTCTGAAGGTATTTCCACATTCTGAAAAATCATAATATGAACCTCCACAGAATGCCCTTCTGAAACAGCCCCACCTTTGCCAAAGTCTGTGTGTGCCACTATTTTAGAGTAAAGCTTATTAACATTTAATACCCTACATTCTCATTCAGCTGCACTAGTCACCAGTAACCTCACTCATCTAATATAACATTTCTTACCTTGCTAGTTCATGTGCCTGGTCATGATGAGCATGATTCATTATGTCACACCAACTAAAAGACAAAATTCTTGTTTTATCATAAAGTTTGATCGAAGCTACTTACCTCTAAAATGTACTGCCCCATTTCCTAAAAAATATTGTGGCATTGGGCAAAATGTAAATAATAACAAAATGCAATGATGTACAAATCACTTAAACTCTATATTTCATTGAAAATAGTTCAAAAACATAATGTTGAAATTCGGAAACTGCATTGTGTTTAAAAAAAAAAAAGCCAACTTTTAATTTCATGCCAGTAACACATTTTTAAAAAGTTGGAATTGAGGAAAAAATGAAGTGGTGCAAAAACAAACTCAAAGGCGGATGATGAAGAAGACAGCCTGGATGGCTTAATGCTGCCTCCAACCAGGCAGAAAGGGTGGAACTCTGCGCAAATACACTCTGACAAGTAACACAATACCTTGAGGCAGAGGAGCTGCAGGTGGTGGCAATGTGCAGAATGGCCCCCAAGCTAGCATAGCAGGTGGTGTGCTGGTGGAGCACGAAAAGGGGACACCATGCCAGTCAATGATGAGTCGAGTGCATAGTTTTGGTTCACACTTATACAGGATGCATGTGCTTGATTTGGATTACCATGCTCAAGGAAACGCTGGGTCTGGTGAACTGACGAGTGAAGCTTTTTGTTAAAGCCAGTAGCAGAGCTGAGGTGATGTGTTTGGGCTCCCTGGCATTGTGTTTTTTATTTCCTATGGGGGGAGCTGCATGCGTCAAAGGAGCTGAACAAGCATTAGAGCCAGTGGATAGATCCACAAGGGCAAGGTGTGCTTTCAGGTCGAAGGCACCATGTAGAGCTGAACATGAAGTGACAGTGACAATAAATGAATCCTCAAGGGTCATGGGAAGCACATATGAGCACCACCCTCGTTGACATTGATGATGCAGCGCATGGTGGTAGAAGTGGAAGGTGCTGAGGAGGTTTGCCCAATTTTGGAAGTGGTGCATGAGCTGTGGTAGCAGAGCTGGTCGGGCTTTATGGAAGAGCAGAAACAGCTGCCACGGAGGAAAGGATGTGCACAGACATACTTTGTACAGCAAAGCATCAACGCTGGCGATGCTGTTTCTAGTGTTGCCCAGATACATACTGTATTGGTGCTGATGTTGGCACTTAAATACAGTAGCGTTATTGTTGATGGGGATACTGATACTTGTGACCGATACCACAGAGCAGTTTCTGACGCGTGCATGCATGCCAGTAGACAGAACTTAACACTTTGGCCATGTGGGACAACAAGCAGCAGTAAAAATGGTTATGGCAGAATCTGTAATGGCAGCTTTTGGTGTTAATAACATGCTAACTGAGCTGATTCTTTCAGTAATCACTTGTCTGCCGCTTTATGATCACTTAAAGTCTGAGTTTATGTTATTGAGAGAGCAGAAGGAACCGCCAAACTCTCAGCGTAAGTTAGCTTTAGCCTCAATTTAGCCCTTAGCTTAGCGACCCACTATACAATAGCACTGCCTGCAATGTGGCTCTATCGGCTAGCTGTATCACTCAGCAGCAGGGTTTCACAGCCTGCTGGTTCAACCAAGCCAGAAGAATCACTGAAAACAAGAGCACAAGTAAACAAGACACATGCATGAGACAAATGACTTGAGAAATATGGTTGTTAAGCAACGTTCAACTAAATTTTTGAGCCAGAAAAGCTGTTATGTGCTGATGTGTTAACAGGTATCTTCACAGGTGAAGAGATTTTATTTACTGTGTATATAGTGTGTGTGTGTGTGTGTGTGTGTGTGTGTGTATATATATATATATATATATATATATATATATATATATATATATATTTTTTTTTTTTTTTTTTTTTTTTTAAGCAATCTAACAATGCCTAAAAGACTACATTATATAATACTGCTATTACTTTCATACCATGTTTTACTGACAATAAACTCACTAGCCTGCAGTAAATTTTAGCATCATACTCATTTTATTTATGGATGAACTGTTCACAGGGAGCAGAGAGCAACTTCTCCAGTTTCTTATTGTGTGAATTAAGAGTGACACTTCCATTATGGAAGCTCATAACTCCGGCATTGGAGGAATCTCTCATAAAAAGTGACTAACTTTGAATTTTTACCATTTTAGTGTTCATTTAGCTTCACTTAACCGCAGGGAAATTTGTTTCTTCTCATTTTTGTTCATATTAAGTGCTGATGTGTTCTCTCAAAACTTTATTTTCATCATGGATGTTCTCAGGATAAAGAGAGCAGCATCTCCAGCACCTAGCTCTGTCTCTGGGAAGAGGTACCAGCCCATAATGGAGCTTAAGGATGTCAGCAGTGGAGGAGAAACCTCAAATGCATGGTGCGTCTCTAGAACCAGTAAACAGTTGCTCTGAGAATGAAGAATGTAAAATGTATTTCTGAAACTTTACATTAATCCCACTTAATAATTTAGCAAACTTTATGGATTGTTTTGTATATGATGAACATATGTTGGTAATAGTAGCATAATAGCAACATTATCATCATGTACCAGAGATTATTTTGTTTATTTGGGTATTAAACCAGGAGACATATTGTGTGATATTTCAGAATCTCCGACTGATTGTAATCCCTCTACCTCTTCATACTTTGCTTATGTACAGCTTATTTTCTCATTGGGCTTATGAAGTACCATGGGGTCTTGCCCCTAAGGCTTATACAGTGGCTGTAATGCTGGGTTGATAAATTAGACGCTTGCAGGTAAAAGATAAACTGTAAGGTTTATTAAAATGAGAGTGAACTGAAGTAACAGGGTTAACACCAGATCAGGTCACCTACCAGATTAACCCACCACAATACATAAACCAAGACAATGACAGAGTCAGATAAACAAGCAAGTGTCATAACCAAAAAGCCATCACACAAGTAGAAATAGCCAAAAGGACAATTCCAAGAATCTGCAACGAGAGCACAAATCAAGGTCATAAACGAGACAGCAGTCAAAGAAAGAACGGCTCGGTATGCGCTGACAGATCAGGACAACACTTCACAGAGACTTAGTGTACACAGACAGGCTTATATACATGGAAACAGGTGATGGTAATCAATATTCATGTGACTGCTGGGTGGTTTGTAATTGGCTGATGGAGTCACATGACAGACGGAAGGATTCTGAGAAGTGGAGTCCATAAAAGAACAAGAGTCCAGAAAGAGTCCATAAGAACCAGGAAGCGTGACAATGGTAGATTGAATACGACAGTCTATGGGCAGGTTATCACTCACACATATTTGTATGTATGGATAAATAATATTAAATTCAATAACACTGCTAGATAAATGGAACATCATTGAATGAATAACAATGATCATTAATAACTGTAATCACTTATTCCATAAACAGTTAAGTAGTGTTATCTGAAAAATGCAGGAACCAAAAAGAGAAACATAGAAGAATTTCTGTATACACACAATAGATCATAAGTTAACAGTAAAGGAGGGGAACTCTGAGAAAGCATTGATTATTCATTGAAGGAATTTGTGCTAATTATAGACACTAAACAATTAATTCATTGCGTCTCCCCTTCAAAAGCCTAACGAAGGTTTGATCCACATCCTACCATCCAAGAATCACAGATATACATAGATGCTGTCACGCATTCAGCGGAGGAGCTGGACTTCATCTCCCAGAGTGCTAGGGCAGACCACGTGATCGATCACGTGCTAGGGGACTCGGTCTTTGAAAACTCCAACCCCCAGGATTCACAGACTGATCACGTGGTTTCCCCATGCACCTATCAGCGCTCTCAGTCACCTGATTATTGAACTCCTTTCACCTGATGCTCGTCCTCTACTAATATTTAAGCAGGGAATCAGGTTGAGAACTTTGCGAAAGTGTTGTTTAGGCAATCACTGAGCGTTCCCTGATTCTGTTGTTTTGTGTATTTCGTGTATCGACCCTTGGACGAGTTTACCCGTGTATGATTTGTGTTTTGCCCCTTGGATTCTGTTGCCCTTTTTTCGGATGGTTTCATGTTTTCGATTACTGGACTGGACCTTTCACTGTGAGTTGTGTTTCACCCTTTGGACTGAGTGGATCATTAAAATCACCACATCTTATTTGCGAGCGTCTGCGAATCTGTCTGACCGTCACAGATGCCCTGGTGCGTTCAGCCGGACATGTCGATGATGCTGCCCAGCTGCATTCAGTACCAATATAGAGTGTCAGTTTTAGACAGGTACTTTCCAAAATGATACTATCTGAAGAATACTGCGCTCAGAAAGTGTGAGAGGATTATATGAAGAGAATGCAGCGGTCCATACTCATGATAGCCTGAGGCTTATATATAGAGAGGGCCGTGTGGTTGGTGATGTAGGTAGAACTTGTTGGTGTGATTGTTTTTCCCTTGGTCTTGTATAGATGTTTTATTTAATGGCCTGTTCAGGGCTCTTCACTTGATGTAGT
Source organism: Pygocentrus nattereri (assembly GCF_015220715.1). Lineage (NCBI taxonomy): Eukaryota > Metazoa > Chordata > Actinopteri > Characiformes > Serrasalmidae > Pygocentrus > Pygocentrus nattereri. The sequence goes on along the minus strand of NC_051222.1, from coordinate 7,180,201 downwards.
ACTTTATTCATTTATTTACAATGATTGTTAATGCTGAGTAAGCACTGTAAGGCTTTTACTCACCAACTATGTAATTGAATTTTGCCATTCCACCTAAATGGTGCAAGCTTAATTGCTACAATGTAGCTGCTGCACCATTTAGTGAGAAACTAGAAAATTCGAACAGGAAGCTGGCGATTAAGAACCAGGCTTTAGCTCTGTCCTTCAAGGGGTTTTAGGGGTTTTATTAGATTTTTATGTGCATGGAGATTAAGTGTGTCACACTTTGCTGATGTGTGTGAGATTGTGTTTCTACAGGTGTTTACGTACAACCAGCACAATGACAATTATTAAAAATATATAAAAGCTACAGAGTTCAGTCCATGTAATCTTGAATAATCTATCTCTGACAATAACTTTAAATATTTATATATAACTTTATAATTATGATTTCTTTCTGTCTGTTGTCCCTCACTAACAGTAAATGGCCACTACCAGTCAGGATTCATTGTTGTAGGGATTCTCAATGCTTATGTAATATATTTGTTTAATGCACAGATGTATAATAAGAGTAATTTTTTTCTGAGGGTTCTTTTGATGGAACAACAACTGATCCACATGTTCTGCTGTTACTGCACTTCTCTGTGCAGGGATAATGTTGCTCGCTGTGGAGAACACAGCTATGCATGTCCCCCTGTATTCCACATTTTGAGTTTTCTTTAGTTGCCGTCGTCTCATCGTTTGTTGGAGCCCTAAATATCCTCCTTAGCAAGTCAGCCAATGCAGAGTTATGAAAGTTGAATTTTCATTTCTTAATAATTGAAAACAAAACTTCAACAATTTGGGCTTACTTGTCTGCAAATTCCAGACTCTCCCTGTTGGATTGTGATTCTGTAAGCTTCTCCTGGAAAATAATATAATCACAAAAAACTGAAACAAGCCATGTCTCATGGTTTTATAGTGTTACCATAACACAGGAATGAGTTGTTCCTGATGTTTAGGAATCACATGTTAATAAAACTGTATATGATATCTAATTGTGTCTTCAGCTTTTAGCTCTTTTCAGCACAACCGTGTGTGATAATGGAACAACTAGGTTCATATGAATTCATTAAACAGTCCATAGTCCATAAAGCGTAGAGCATTATGAACATACACAAATGAAGTGATTTCACTGCAGAATATTAAAGTAACAAAGCCAAATCATCAGGAAGGTCAATGAATATTACCACAAGATAAAGTTAAACAACCACTAAATGGTCATGTTAAAATGGTACACCGAGAAACACACGACAAAAGTGGTAAATGTAGAATATAAAGATTTTTTCCTCTCTGTTGAATGTTAGCAGGACTGAAACACAGAGAGCTGCTTCACCTGTGTCCAGCTGTGTGTCTATGAAGAGTGACGAGTCTATTGGGATTCCACTTCAATTCAGCAGGGGACCTGTGCCCTCTGAACAAAGGTGAGTGAAACATAATGACTCAGATTCCTTAATCATAAACTATTTGTAGATACACATTCATCTAAATATTGTTTTCCTTTTCCTCTTTCATCTCTTCCACTCCAGCTACCAACGGTAAAATATTACTCCAGTAAAAGTAGAAGCTCCTCCCTTTAGACCTCCACTTGAGTAAAATACAAATGTATTTGCTTTCAAATGTACTTAAGTATCAAAATAATAAAAGTACTAAAAGAGTAATTCTGGCTCTGATGTCCTGTTATTGTTTTTGTAACAAGACTCCTGTTTCATGAACTCATTTCAGGTGAAATTCCTCCAGCGTCTCTCTTGGTAAACCAGTCTTTTAATAGAACGTCATTAATTAGTGACGCTGACGTCTATTAAAATGATCATAAGCAAAAAACACTGAAGGCAAACCGTTTCCATCAGGGAGAACCGAGTGGCTCTGAAATCACTTTTTACACACATGCAACAACAAACTGTTTTCACAGACAGCAGTTTTCTGAAGTGTGTCTACAGATTTCTCTGAATCTTTTTTTGGAAATGGGATTGTAATTAAAAAATAAGGAACCTAAAAGAGTTAATCCCCTACCACATTTAGCTGTTGTTGTTATTTATAACACATGATTTAGTGTGATGATCACTGCATCGCACCCAAAATGAGTGAAACATTAAGAACACAGAGAATATATCTAACATGTTGCCACATACGCATTCACCTAAACCCTTTATTACTTTTCCACTTTCTTTTCCTCCTCTCTCTTTTTTCTGTGCGGTTGAGAGTGATTTGATTCCCATTTGTATCATGGAAAAATGGAAAAATCATGGAAAATTACACTTTGCAGGAATTTATTCAACGAAATTTTTCATACAACTGACTGCTGCTGAAAAAATGAAGCAGCCTACTTGCTATAGCTGATGTCAGTTCCTTTATAGTTTTCCTGTAGTTGTATTAGCGTCTGCCTTTGTCTTGCAAAACATTTGCCCACTTTTTTTCTTATAGAGCTTTATAAACTGTGGGATGTTTGTTGTTTTTTTGCATTTAACGCCCACTTTAAGTTCCCCCACACCATTTCTGTTTGAAGATCTGAGCTTTGACTTGACTGTTTCATAGCCCCAAATTAGTTTTGCATTAGCCATTCCTTTCTGAATTTGCTTGAGTTTCTGGATCATTCACATCTATAAAGGACTAATGGGCTCACATTCTCCTCAGTTTCTTGCTGGTTTTATGTAGAATTTTTGCTTGACTCTGTGACTCCAAGCTGAACAGCCTTTAGGCAGAAAAGTAAAACCATAATGACCCATTAGGTCTCAAACCATATTACTTTCACCCAAATGCTTTACACTTGGTATAAGGTTCTTTTGGTCACGGGCAGTTTTTGGCTTTCAGGAAATTGGTGTTACCCACCAATTAGCGATATAGTAATATAAATTTCTACATGTATAAAATATAATGTTAATATTTATTTGTTAATCCTGTATTCTATATTTCTGGGAAAATTCTAATAGACACAATACCTATGAATATAGCACAAAGTCATGCATTAACATAACATTTGACAGAATTGAACTAACAGATTTACACAGTGGCTAGATCTCCTGTTCTGCATGACTTGGAACTGTCCCACTGCAGCTTCTCACATGAAAACACATGAAAACTTTCTTTATCACATGACATGCTATGAAGCAGCTTTTCCAGATGAACCAGCAGTACCTGAATGCATACCATTTCAACCTTCAGCATTTAAGACCTTTTGTTATCAAGCGAGACAGTAAATTTCTTTTAGGAACCCTGAGAATTCAATTAAGATCTACTAAATTAAATATAATGCAATTAAAAATGACTTTGAAAATATTACATTTGTCAAGTAGATTCATCATTCTGTGCCATTGTGAACAGTTTATAATGGCATTTCTGTTATTGATGTTGTGATGCTGCGTTTGAACTCTATCAGGCAGCACATCACAAAAGCAGAACTGCAGACAAACACAACGGTGGAGGTGAGTGGAGATCTGCAGCAGGATTCATACCAACCAGCAGATGATATCCTGCATAGAGTTGTGCAGACACAGAAAAACAGCATGAAGAACAGATATGAGAGCTTATTTGAGGGACTCAAAACACAAGAGAATAAAACCCTCCTGAACAGGATTTACACTCAGCTCTACATCATAGAAGGAGAGAGTGAAGGAGTGAATAAAGAACATGAAGTTTTACAGATTGAAAAAAAACTCTGGGACCAACACTTGCAGGATACACCAATTAACTGTTTAGATATATTTAAACCGAATGACAGAATCAGAACTGTGATGACTGAAGACTTCAGATATGGAGAAAGAGAAGAAAATAAAGGTTCACAAATGCAGAAACTCAGGGCTGTACTGACTAAAGGCATTGCTGGCATTGGAAAAACAGTCTCTGTGCAGAAGTTCATTCTGGACTGGGCTGAAGGAAAAGCCAATCAGGATGTAGATTTGATGTTTGTGCTTCCATTCCGAGAGCTGAACCTGATTAAAGATCACCAGTACAGTCTTCATAGACTTCTGTGTGACTTCCATCCTGAGCTCAGAGACCTGGGCACAAAGATATATGATGAGTGTAAAATAGTGTTTATATTTGATGGCCTGGATGAAAACAGAATTCCACTGAACTTCTTACAGTGTGAGAACCTGTCAGACATAACCAAGGTATCATCATTGGATGTGATAATGGCGAACCTCATCAAAGGAGAGCTGCTTCCTTCTGCTCACATCTGGATAACCTCTCGACCAGCAGCAGCCAGTCAGATCCCTCATCAGTACATCAACCGTGTGACAGAAATTCAGGGATTCAATGACCCACAGAAGGAGGAGTACTTCAGAAAGAGAATCAGTGACGAAGACCAAGCCAACTTCATCATCTCACACATTAAGAAAACAAGGAGCCTCCACATCATGTGCCACATTCCAGTCTTCTGTTGGATTTCAGCCACTGTGCTTCAGCACATAATGAAACAGGGTATTACAGAAATCCCTAAAACTCTGACTGCCATGTATTCACACTTCCTGAACACTCAGACCATCATGAGGAATGAGAAGTATGAGGAAAATAGTGAAATAAATCCAAAGGATCTCCTGGGATCCAACAGAAAGTTGCTTCTGAAATGGGCTGAACTGGCTTTCAAACAGCTGATGAAGGGCAATGAGATGTTCTATGAAGAAGAAGTGAGAGAGTGCGGCATTGATGTCACTGAAGCCTCAGTGTACTCTGGCATTTGTACTGAGATCTTTAGAGAAGAATCTTTGCTTTATCAGAAGAAGGTCTACTGCTTTGTTCATCTGAGCTTTCAGGAGTTCCTGGCTGCTCTCTATGTGTTTCACTGCTATGTGAGCCAGAACACGGAGGAACTGCGAGTTTTTAAGGTATAGAACACAAAGCAGTCTGACAGCATTTTATTGGAAGATCTGCTAAGAGGGGCTTTACAAAAAAATGTAGATAGTGAAAATGGAAACTTCAATCTATTTCTCCGCTTTCTGCTGGGAATTTCAGTGGAGTCCAATCAACAGCTCTTAAAACACTCAAACAGTGAACAGCTCAGAGAGCATCAACAAAACAGTTCAGTACATTAAAGACCTAATACCACAAGAGAATCTTTCTTCAGAGAAATCCATCAACCTGTTCCTCTGTCTCACTGAAATGAATGACCAGTCTTTATCCAAACACATTGAAGAATATCTAAAATCCAATAAAGGCTTGGGAAAGACACTCTCTCCTGAAGAGTGTTCAGCACTAGCCTACATGCTTGTGACTGCTGAGGAGGTGTTTGATGAGCTGAACCTGAAGAATTACAACACATCCTGGAGTGGTCATTTGAGATTGATCCCAGCTGTGAGCAACTGCAGAAAGGCTATGTAAGTGCTACATCTGAATTAATGTATTTTAATATTTACATTTTGAAGGCTGAGAAGGTCGAGTTACCAAATATTTCCTTTTAACAGTGGGATAAAATGGCTAACAAATTGTTTATACAAGGAACAAGGCACCTGTTTCAGTGAGTATTTTAGGGATATTCAGTTGAGGTGCACCACCACCTGTAGAAATTTCACCTCAGTTACTCTGACCTGTTACAGATGCACATATCTCCATAGTGCCTGATATCCTACCAAAACCTTAAAGATTTATATAGCTATATGTAATTGCACACAACATGTGGAAGATCATTTTGTAACATCAGTGGTGCTTCAGATCCCCACAAGCAGATGAATTTGAATTTTGCAATTGCGTTGAAAGTGTAGTCAGAAAGAACTGTCAAAACTTGGTGAAGGATGTGTCTTTTGACGTTGTGAGTAAATTATCCACTACTGTCATCATATCGTCATCAGTGTAATGCTGATTTTGCATCTGAGACCTAAACATGGAGTCAGACTTTTAGTATGAGCTGCATGACATGGTCTGAAAACTCACGCAAAACTGCCCCAGTACCTCTATAAATGATTATTTCAGCCTTTACAGGACGACTCAGAGTGGTGAATGCTCACTATATTTTAGATTTAGTGTGTTCTTTTTTCTACATACTCAGTAATGCTAAGTCCAGCTCAGCAGTGGGAATTAATGTATATGCAGAAATGAAAAACAGCTAGAACGTGGAGCTAGAACGGAACTGAGACAGAGCATGGTTGAGACAGGAGGGCAGAGTCTGGCCATGGGTACTGTGTCATCCACTTTACCACAACACAGTAGTTTGCAAATATGATCTATGAAGTAAAAAGGCTAATATGGTGTGTCCACTCTTTCTCCCTCTCCCTTTCTCTCTAAAAAAGAGAAAAAGAGGCAAAAAGTGGAAAAATATGTGAAGTAGTTTTGGAAACTAGAACAAATATTCAGATTGAGCCCATTATTTATACTTTCTGAGACTGGAAATACCCCTACTATACAAAAGTGCTGTTTTACACATGAATCTCATTATTTATGATTCATGGGAGCTTCAATTCCACATTCTCTGTTGTAACTGTAACACTGTTGACTGTTTGTCTTGTAGACTAGCTGACTGTAAACTCAAAACACATTCCTGTGAAACTCTCTGCTCTGCTCTGAAATCAACAAAGTCACACCTGAAAGAACTTGACCTCAGTAACACTGGCCTGCAGGGGAAGATGGTCACTGCTGGATCGAGGAGTTCAAACTGTGTACTTGAGATCCTCAGGTGAGCCCTCCATGAATTGATTCCTACATGGAAAAAGTTTCCAAACCACATGTATATATGTTACGTAGGCTAAAATGTAGTTTTAAATTGTAAATGATTTTTAAAATAAAATAATGACACAAGCAGATATTAACAAAGCTAATTAGGTAGCTAATGTCAATGAACACAGAACATTGGTACATTGTGGACTGGCTTCTCCTGATCCCAGAATCCATTTTTCTTGCTTTAGATAGACTAATATAACTAATTGTTAAAAACTTGTGCTGCAGCAGAGGACATCACCTCCACAGTTCAGAGTATTTTCTCTGTTATTCTTTCTTCAAAAAACAAACAGCTTTTGTAGTGGGTCTCATCAGAAAATCGGTTTGTATCTCCTCATTTTTTTTTCTATTTAAAGAACATCTGGGGCAGCTGGGACAGCACATGAATTGTTTCCTCTGAGCTTAAACCAATAAGCCATGACATTAACACCACCACATTTTGACATTCATAGTCCATTTTATCAGCTGTACTTATGCACTTTGTAGTTCTGCTATTTCTCTGGACACTTTGTTAGCCCCCTTTTACCCTGTTCATCATTGGTCATAATCCCAGCAGGACCACCACAGAGCAGGTATTATTTGGGTGGTTGATTATTCTCAGCACTGCAGTGACACTGATGTGGTGTGTTAGTGTGTTATGTTGGCATGAGTGGGTCAGACGCAGCAGTGCCGCTGGAGTGTTTAAACTCTGTCCCCACTGCTGTGTGATTTTACACTGAACTATAATCTCCAAAATGTATGACCAATTGTGACCACTAAATGTGATTCAAACAGTTGACGCATACTTTTTTAAAACCATGTAGTTAATGTGAAGGGTGGAGCGAATATAGAGAACAGTAGCTAAGCGAACAAATTGCAGCCATGTCAAAATCCTAATCAATTAAAAGTGAAAATTTAGAACCATAGTTCATTTTATGAAAGCGTTAATTTGGAAGCCTTCACTTTGTAAGTAGTTTACATTCATTTTCCTGCTCTATGGTTAATGCCATAGCAATTCTAGCTTAAATGCTACCATTTGATGCTTGTAAATATACAAGAAACATACTTTGATTGTTGCAGTTCAGCGAATCTTCTAGTAAATTATTCAACTTAAAATCTAATTATAATAAGAAATGTACTGTTGCCAAGTTGGCTGTTAGAAAAGGAATGTGTTCTTTATTAAGGGACATTAAAGGATAATTATTTGCTAAAACTATTAAATATTAATAAGTAATTAAATATTTATATATTGCTTTACTGTAGCACTTAGTAATTAATTATAATTATTTTAGTATTATAATAGACTAATTTGCACATATGGTTAGTATAAATTAATTTATCAATTAGTACCCATCAATTAATAATAGTGATGGTTTAGTTTGTTATTAGTTCATAGATTTGTTTATTAACTGAGCACTAATTGCTGATTTTTACAGCATTTTTTTTACTTTTTTTACTCATAGAAATAATTAACATATGAACTTACTAGTACTTATGAGTTAGTCCCATTAATTATCTGTAAATTAATCTATTGAATTATTGTTACTAATCAATTACTAGTTTGTGTCCCCAGTGAAATGATCATTTTTATTAATATATACTACAAGCTCATGATTAAGACTTGGCTAGTTACTGACATCTTAATTTCTCACAACTTGTTTTTTTGTCCCCTTAAGTGGAAAAATGTGTTGACATGAACAATTACTGTTTTTTCTAAATGATTCTACACAATAAACCAAACACAATTCAAGAACATTTTTTTCTTTAAGCTAAACTATGTCCTAAAATTTAAGATTTTAGTATGATAGATACTGCCAATATGTTAATATAGCTCTGCTGGTTATCACCAGAACTGTCTACATACATCTTCGAAGAAGCGCCCTGTGTTTTAGGCCTAACTAGTAAGTCCAGTTAAGTTTCTACTGTGATTTACAGTAATGTGCATCAGCTTAATCGGTACATTAATTAACAGATAGTTGACTAACTTGACTAACTCATAAGTTAGTTATATTCTCTAGATGAGTAAAGTTACTTTTCCGTCCATTAGTAGTGTAATAAGCAGCAGTTAATGGAGAATATGAATGCTTAATAAACACTTTATAATAAATAAATAAATAAATAGTAGTTAATGACTTATTCAGACAAATATTGTTTACAACCCTTAATGTAAAGCGTTCCTGAAAAATCAGAAATGGAAAAACAAAAAAAAGTCATGATCTGTGATTCTCAAATAGTGGATCTTTGTTCAACAACACATCAGACATCCCTATACAGATTTCCCTGTCTGTCCTACTTAACAGCCCACGTTCGTCTCCAGTTCTTTTTTGATCAGTTACCTCATTAAAAGTGACACATGATGAGCAGAGCTATTCAGCTGAAGTTAAACATTGCTAAACTTGGATCGAGTGGAATATTTAGTGCACTAAGGAATGCAGCAGTGATTTTGGGCAGTATCAGCTGTTTTTACAGCAGGACCAGAAGCTGTTTAACGCTACTATTTATGCTTCCGCCTTAACGGATGTGGCAGTGTGAGAATGGTCTGGTGAGTACTGTTGGGTCAATAATCTGCTTTGTGATCACACCTGGGAAACTGCATATTGACGGTTTTAAACACTGCTTTAAATGAAGAATATTGAGGAATCTTCTAGTATGGAAAATGGTGGGAAAAGTTACAGGATTGAAAGGAAGGAAAAAAGACTAAAATTTAAGACTCAAATCTGTGATTAATTCTGGAGGGTCATAGGCATGGAGAGCTTGTTCAGTCTTATTACAAAGAAATGTAGAACATAATTCTGGGGTTAAATACAATATTTACTATTTACCTAAACTTTAGGCTTGACAGTTTCTCACAGGATATTATACGTGTGTGTGTGTTTGCTCTAGTTGTTTTAACAGAGATCTAGTACTTAGTCTAGCTGTCTCTCAAAAAAAGACCTATTGCTGCTTCCTAATCCTGACCAATTTAGTTAGTCTTTGCCTGTGTCGTTGCTGACTGTCACTCTGAGATGAATAAGTAATGTTGAGGTGATCGTGTGATGCAAGCCAGCAAGCTGCAAACCAAAGTGAACTCAGTTATGAGTGAGGACAAGATGTTCCATCCCCCTTTCTGATGAACTTCTGGAAGTTGAACTCAAGGAAACAGCAGAAATTTGGCCAGTGGTTCTGGAAACATATTTCCAGTTTTGTGCTCACCTATATAGAAATATGGCCATATATTTTGAGATATTTGAAATACACATCAAATACAATGCAATCCATGCCAACATACGTTCCAAACACTACTGTGTGTTTCAGAATATATTGCCATAATAATCAAATTCATTTTAAAATACATTTGTTTAGAAATATGTCGGCAAATATTCCATATAGGAGAGTTTAATGGAATACATTTTTAAATTAATCTGTATTGAACTGTCTTAATTTTAAGTATTAGCATAACGATTTAGTACAGTCCAAAAGTCCGATAACAAATCCACACAACCAGCAAAAGTACCAAAAGGGAAAGGCAACAGACGTAGAAACACGATTCTACATGGTCAAAGTCACGCTGAGACAAGCAATCGCAAGAAGAATACAATCAGTAAGTTTTAGAGAAAACAATACCTCGCACTGACTGATTGTCAGAGCCAGGCTTAAATGCTCAGCTCTAATGAGGCACAGGTGACATTCCTCAAAAGTCTGGGGATCGTGAGCGCAGATAGGTGCGCGTGCCTGAGTCCGGAGTCACATGGAGTTCACTCGACAAGCTGAATGCGTGACAAACATAGATAATGATACACTTTGAAAATGCAGATACAACTTCATATCCTGTGTGTGTGTGTATGTGTGTGTTTGTGTATATACACACACATAGAATTTTCTCCATTGTATTAGTGCTCAGTGCTCACCTAGCTAAATCTGTCTTAATGGATTCATTAACAGCAGTACTTAGAGCATATCAGTACTTTTCAAACAAATCCACAAGAAGGCAGATTTTTTGGTCTCCTTTGCTTTTCATTTGGTATACTAATAGCACAGTGGATAATTTTTTCTTAGAACATCTAGGCTACAGCCTAACTGCTATCACAATAAGGGTCCTTTATAATTTTACTGTTTAAATTGTAAGGTAAATTGATTTACTCTAAATATTTACTAAACATCCTGTATCTTTTCATTATTAGTATAAATATCAAAACATTTTATCATGGAACATTTCTGGTTGGTAGAATTTTGGCATTCGCTGGACACTGAGGGCAGGTTGAGCACCCTGTGCATAATGCCAGGCAGCTAAAGGTGATCCAACAAAAGTACGCTTGTCTTTTTTTTTTTAACTTGTTTACCAGGAATCTACAAATCCATTGGAAAGCTGTAGAAAACAGCAATGAAAGCGTTCACTCTACCAAACCCTCAGTGCTGTGTTTCCTGATCCTGAAACTGAAATAACTCTGGAATTCATAGAGATAAATATTAAATTAACTAACAAAGTAGCAAATTATATTGTACTAGCGAACCCTTCTACATTTTTTTTAACAGGTAAATAAGCTGTTATGCCGCATATACATGGTAAGAAAGATGAAACCATGAGTTCAACAAATATAGCTGATTATACTGTCACTTTAATGAAGGAATATTATAAGCAAACTTTAAGAAGTTTGTGAGAAAAGAAAAAATGCTGCTGACTTTATTGCCTTTATTCCACTGTAACACAGTGGAGCCAAGCTACAGATATGCAGGATAAGTTGTAAATGTGTTGTAACATTATGATATATTTTCTAATTTGCTTTTATAAGATTATCATCATGTAATATTGGGAGAAAGTCCTGTGAAAATCTGGGATGAGCTTTACAGCTGGTAAACTCCTCCCTGAAAGAGCTGCACCTCAACAATAATGACCTTCAGGATTCAGGAGCAGAGCTGCTCTCTGCTGGACTGAAGAGTCCACACTGTAAACTGGAGATACTCAGGTGAGACTTCATTTCATTGATATTCAGTACTTCACCAACACATCTTTTTACATTAAAGGATATGGTTTATTGAACATAAAGTATCATACAAAATTGTCTGCTTAAAAGAGAATTCATCAATAAAAAAATATGAAAAAAGTGTATGGAAGTGAAGCATGTGGAACTCAAACAGGTGAAAAGGCTAAAGACAAAGCTAAATAAAAGTATCCCTACCGACATGTCTGGTTTAGGATATTAGTCAAACTTGGCTCAAATCTTGTGCTGACCAATGCACCTACTAAAACAAAGCACTGAACTTTATAATTTAAAAAAATGATATTGATTGATCGCACTGTTACTTCTTAATTATGTTGTTTGAAATGTAATTTAAAGTAAGTTAAAGCATAAACACTTTTTTCTTACTACTATCAGAAATTCTGCTTTGGCTCTTAATTATCCAAACTGTATGATGTTAAGGAAAAGATTTTCTTAAGGAAAATGTATCCCCCCAAAACACAGAAAGAATATAGAGAAAATAAAACACAGGCATTGCTTCTTTATTAAAAAAAATTCTGTAAATAAGCTTCTATGCTAAAAATATATGGTAACAAAGACGAGAACACAAGCTAAACAGCTATTGCTCATTAAAGTGCCATTTATATTCATAAGCAACTTTTTATATATAAGTAAACCATTTTTTGAGAAAAGGAAACACACATTTCTCCTTTTGTCACTTAGCGAAACCATCCTAGGTTGTAGTAAGCTACAAATATGCAAATATGTGGTCAGTGTATTTGACTTTTATAAGATACTAGATGTGTTCCTTTGCAGACTAGATTCATGTAATGTTGAGGAAAAATCTTGTGAAATTCTGGGATCAGTACTGCAACTGATAAACTCCTCCCTGAAAGATCTGGACCTCAGTAACAATGACCTTCAGGATTCAGGAGCAGAGCTGCTCTCTGCTGGACTGAAGAGTCCACACTGTAAACTGGAGATACTCAGGTGAGATTTCATTTTTGATATTCAGTACTTCACCAACACATCTTTTTACATTAAAACGAAATGGTTTATTGAACTTAAAGTATCATACAAAATTACATGCTTAAAAGAGAATTCATCAAAAAAAAATATCTAAGTGTATGGAAGTGAAGCATGTGGGGAAAATATGTGAAAAGGCTGAAGACGAAGCTAAATAAAAGTATCTCCACCGACATGTCTGGTGTAGGATATTCATCAAACTTTGCTACAGACAGAAGTCTTGTGCTGACCAATGCACATACTAAAACAAAGCACTGAACTTTATAATAAAAAAATGATATTGAGTGATTGCACTGTTACTTCTTAATTATGTTGTTTGAAATGTAAGTTAAAGTAATTTAAAGCATAAATACTTTTTTCTTACTACTGTCAGAAATTCTCATTTGGCTGTTAATTATCCAAACTGTGTGATGTTAAGGAAAATATTTTCTTAAGGAAAATGTATCCCCCCAAAACACAGA